>NW_019738961.1:248188-307516 GCF_002891405.2 Cryptotermes secundus | reverse complement strand
ACATCCGATGTTAAGTTTTAAGTGCCGAATGGCAGACTGTTATGCACTGTACACTATTATACACTTTTCACTGTTATATACATGAAGAGTTTATTTACATATTACACGGGTCTATTCTAAAGGGGCAACACTGGCAATGTCCTATTATTTTTTGATTTCTTCCAGCGGAACTCCAGTATCAAAATAATTTTCTTTAATGTGGAGATGAATCCCTGAAAATCTAACGTTTTCTTCAACTTTTCGTGAACTTTTTACAGGGTAGGTCTCCGTTTTTCGACTATGTAGAAGTCATTAGTTGTTCTTCGCACCACAGACTCGTTAACGTCGTCCAAAGTGGCCAGTGAAGATTTCCTAGGTCTTTCTTTATGGGGTGTCGAAAAGGAAGTGGAAGCCTCAGATTCGATATTTTTTGTTTCTCTTATTATTCTTCTGACACTACTTCCTGATACACCTGTTGCTTTGCTACCTCCACTCCTATGTTCTTCAGCGTAATTGTTGGCCCAACCTCTTTCATATACTTCTATACATTTCTAACAATTTCTCTTGACTGTGAATGCAACACTTTTCCATTCAATTTACTTCGTGTAGGTGGCACGTTAAAGGAGATAGAAAAAAAATGTACAAATATAAATAAACAAAAAAGAAAATCAACGAAAAAATAAACAATAAAATAAAATATTGTCACTGTCACCACTTGACTTATGGTCCAATACTTCAATGCGACGTCTCAACTATCTTTGGCCTTGGTTGGATCTCAACTGTCTTCGGCGACGGCTCTCCCAATACTGATTTCTTGCTGTCTTGTTGCTGCCTTCTGTCTCTGTAGCTCTCGGCTTATGTAGGTGTTCTGCGGACTGGATACCAGACACCATTCCTCACTATCACCACTTGACTTCTGGCCCAATACTTCAATGCGACGTCTCAACTGTCTTTGGCCGTGGTTGGATCTCAACTGGCTTCGANAAAATAAACAATAAAATAAAATATTGTCACTGTCACCACTTGACTTATGGTCCAATACTTCAATGCGACGTCTCAACTATCTTTGGCCGTGGTTGGATCTCAACTGTCTTCGGCGACGGCTCTCCCAATACTGATTTCTTGCTGTCTTGTTGCTGCCTTCTGTCTCTGTAGCTCTCGGCTTATGTAGGTGTTCTGCGGACTGGATACCAGACACCATTCCTCACTATCACCACTTGACTTCTGGCCCAATACTTCAATGCGACGTCTCAACTGTCTTTGGCCGTGGTTGGATCTCAACTGGCTTCGACGACGGCTCTCCCAATACTGACTTCTTGCTGTCTTGTTGCTGTCTTCTCTCCAAGTCCAAGTCACATTGTGAATGACGTTCAGTCAGTCAGTAAGTCTCGGTGTCGAGCCCCGTCTCGGGCTCATGACCAGATATTTATTACTGTTGAACATTACGGTTTTGTTTTTTGTTGGGAGTCCACTCTGACGAGAGAACGGGTCTGTTTTTTTTACATGCTACTGGTCCTTGCCAGTGCAGCCTTTCTCGGGTCCGAGTCCCTTGGGACTCGCGAGCGTATTTTACTGTCTCAGATTTGAGACTTCCCTTTTCGTCGCCTCCTACGACACGCAGGGTCACGGTGGAGGTATTCGATCCCGCCTCCACACGGGTTTGTCTTCTCTCTCTGTAGCTCTCGGCTTATGTAGGAGTTCTGCGGACTGGATACCAGACACCATTCCTCACTATTTCATTTCTACTGTCCGCTGTTACGCAACGGGCGCAACGAACTCTCTGTAGTTCATTTCTGGGGAAACGCGTTCGTTGCTTCTGCATTGCCTCGGGAACGCTCCTTCGCAACGGTCTGTTTGTATTCAATTTGTCGCTGTTGGAACTCAACAATTTCCACTGTAGCCGTTGCGTGGCGATGGACGTAAGGTAACGCGTCACAATATTAACATAGTAATTAGAGAATAATACACTCAAATAAGACTCCTAGAGTCAAAACTTTTTAGCTTGACTGTACAAGGAAGAATGCTCTTGGGACGTCCGCTCGCACTGAATGCAGACGAATGGCTAATCACAACACCCCTCAACTTTCACGAATGGACCTGCCCATTCACGGCGCAGCTTTTCCTGGACTGTCAGCGTTAAGTACTAGAGCTTTACTTTATATATTTAATGTCTGTTATGGACACTTTTCGAAAATTGCTGCCCCCCGGATTGTCCAGTTCAACCCAGTTGCAACTCAGACGACACCATGGCTTGCGTACTTGCATTCGCGTCTTAGAGGGACTGCTGTTCCCCTGTACCCTTCAAACTGCCTTGAACACCGGTGTAAGTTCTGAAACTTCCAATTATATATCCGTTAGCGTCTGTATGGCGCTTGTGGTTAAATTTCCCTCCTGATAGGTATACTTTATTCAGTGTTTCTTCCACGGAAACAAATATCTCATAATACTTTAGCCAACATTCAAACATAAAACACATGCGGACCTTCGCCATGTTGATGCCAGGTCAAGATGTCCTTTCGATGGTGGGGATGACGATACTCGAGGCGTTAACCTGTCTACCTAATGCTGTATTGTCTCCAATACATTTTGGCCTATATCAGCCAGTTCAAAGCGCGTATTACTATACTAAGGATACAGAAGGATGTCCCATGTATCTCCTATTTCCATCTCTCCCACAAGCTTTTACTCTTTCCTCTGAAATGACTTTCCCATTAACCCTACCATTCCTCTAATGAACGAGGGTTCAATTCCCGATGAGGTCATATGATTTTCCAACTCACCTAATCCTTCCAGCCGCACTATGGCCCTGGGTTCGACTCAGCCTCTAACAGAAATGAGTACCAGAATAAAGGGCGGCAGGCTCGTAAGGTTGACGTCACCGCCATCTATGAACCGATTGTCTAGAAAATGTGGGAGCTTCGACGTCTCACAAACCTATGGGCCTTCACGGTCTGTTATAGGGATAGCTTTTATTCGCCTAATAACATTGTTAACACGTAAGTTGGTTGTCATAACAGTGTTATAACGTTCGCTTAAAAATACTTCGGACTGGTTGATATAAGACATAGAGGAAGGCCGTGCCGTAGCTCAAGCGGTTATTCGCCGGCTTCCAACTGCGGAGGCCCAGGTTCGGGCATAGGTCTGGTCATGTGGGATTTGTGGTGGACAAAGTGGTGCTGGAACAGGTTCTCTCTGAGTACTGCGGGTTCCCCTGCCAATTCTCATTCCACCATCTGCTCCAAACTCATCATCTATCAGCCGGGGCTGGTACAATAAGCCATTCAGTGGCCGACGTACCAAGTGGACTCAGTCTCACCCCACCCCAAGAAACTAAAAATAAAAAGAAGATTTATGCTAGAGAGGAATACAACAGCTGGCAGAACTCTAGAAGTCACTAGAAGCGTTATCACTTTCCGGCATTCATATTCGAGTCTCACCCGCAACACCGACTCTCATAGACGAGGTATTGATCGATTTTCTCTGTCCCTGCAAGCAAATGCAGTGACAGTTTCTAGGTTAAACTACGACCGTTTACTTCCAAATCCTTTCCCTTTCATCTGTCGTCATACCATTGGACGCTATAAGTACAGTCTATATACTAACAGCGTTAATGAGTAATCCACAAGAAATTGGCTGTGCCATAGCTCAAGCGATCAGTCGCTGGCTTCCTACCGCGGAGGCCCATGTTCGATCCCGGGTCTAGCCAAATGGGATTTGTGGTGGACAAAGTGGCCCTGGGGCGAGTTTTCTCCGAGTACTTTGGTTTCCCCTGCCAATCTTCATTCCGCCAAATTCTCCATAATCATAATCACCCGTGGCAGGCTGAAATAGGCGAATAAAAAAATCACAAGAAAAGTGTTCTCAGGAACAGGGGGGATGCAGAGGAACACGAGTCCTTATTATTATTATTGTTACGGCTCGAGAGCCCACTGTTGGAACTTAGCGACTTTTTCAGTTTCTTGATCATATATACAATCGGTAGGACTCCTTGGACGGTGATCAGCCCGTCGCAAGGCCGCTGCCTACACACAGGAAAACACAAACATAGATTAAACGCACGTACATACATCTATGCCTCGAGTGGGATTCGAACCCATGATCCCAGTGTTTGAACGAACGAAAACAATTGATGCCTTAGAACCCGTGGCCACTGTGAACGGCTAAAAATACAAGTTTGAGGGGCGACTAACAGCTCGAGGGGCATATGGAAGGGCTGAAACCACGGGACTCGTTTCCTAGGCTTCGGTATTCATAATGTTATATTTTAGCGTCCTGTTGCACTGATTTAAGTCCATGATTTATTTTATCCGTCTTCTAGTGCATACATTTATTTATCCCCTCTTTTCACTCTCACTACATGTTTCGGCACCAATGTGCCATCTTCAGGTGCTGATCCAATCCACGACAAACTAATTCATTGCATGCCTTGTCTTTACATACTAAAATAACTAAAATATATATTTATCATATATACTGACAAATGTCAAGTGTTAAAATACTAAAACTGTACAGCATATTTCTTTCCTACGTCGTGTTTCATTACGCGAGTCACGTCTATCATCCTCTGTTGGAGCACTCTCTCTTTCACTATCGTGTATTGTGCTCTGTGTTGCGTCTCGCTCCTGTGACTGCGTGTGTTATACTGCTGGACCTGCTGGGTATGTGTGTGTGTGCTGTCTTCGTTTTGAGTGAGTTATCTCAGTATTCATGTATGGTTCGGTATTCATGTATGGATTTTCGAAAAGTGTACGAGAACTGTATGACTAATATGACCGCGTCTATGTTCTAGTGGTCAGAGTTCCTGGCTACAGATCCAGAGGTCGTGGGTTCGATTCCCGGCGCTACCAGATTTTCTGAGAAGTAGTGGGTCTGGAACGGTGTCCACCCAGCCTCGTGAGGATAACTGAGGATATATATCAAGGAAATAGCGGCTCCGGTCTAGAAAACAGAAATTAACGGCCGTTGGGAATCGTTGCGCTGACTACGCAACACACTGTCCGCTAAAGTTGGCACTAACTTCGCCGACAAGCGGCGGTCACTCGGTGGGTGGAGTTCGCTTGCGGACTACATGCCACAGAGGTTGTTTTTGTTTTGTATGACTAATATTCTGAACAACGAAGGGAGGTTACGCTTCGCTTAATTTTAAAGAGAAGTTATGATTCTTTTATTCCCATTAAAGTTTCGAAACCGAAGCAAAGAACATACAAGTGGTGGAGGTTTATATTTGGCTTGGGTAGGAGATTCTAGGGTGGTGTGTTGTTAGGGATTGAAAAGTTTTCTCTGGAATTATAAATATCTTTGTAAGAACAACAAAAACTTATAATTTTGAAGGTTAGACATCATAATGACAATCAGCCCTAAGCACACATTGACATAAGTGCAGCTGCCGCTACAACTGATGCGTGTAGTATTGCCAATACAACTGTGATCAGAGGGAAATGCGTATTGTTATACTACAGTGAGGGTCCCATTCTGCATGTCACAATGGCAGCGGTTGGAAGGAAATGTGGAGACATTATGCAATGCACTCTCTGATTAACTGAAGGCCGAAAGCGAAATAGATTACTCTGGCGTTGCGGAAGGGATATGTTCTTGAAAATGTACAGTGTACCATCATGATGTGCAACATCTGTAACAATAAATATATTCATTTAATTACCATTCCGTTTGTGTTAAGTGAGTACTTGAAACTACAAGATGGCTGCCTCTGGATCTGTTCATGATAGGATCGTTCTCAGACAAACTATCAGCACCAGATTTAATGTTTAGCAATATAGAGAATATCGTTGCAAGAAGTGTGCTGCTACCTAGCGGCTTCACTTTTAACTGGTATCAAAAACTCTTGGACTTACTCATACATATTGACTGACTGAAGAAAACAGCACAGCAGCCATGAGCAAACCCTGGACGATATAAAGAACCTCCACATCAAGATAGCCAGGTGGCACAATATCTGCCACATATAAGAGAGACGATGGGAGGACGAACACGAGCCTGCATGGTTTACGAATTTTAATTTTGACAATCTAAAAAACTTTTAATTAGCATCAAGGAATTTTATACAATTTTTTAAAACTTACATTCCCAGGAAACTGCTGTGTTTGTGAAATGTTCTATTCTGTGTACTGTGTGTTGTAACATATAAGTGTACGTACTTTACGTGTAAACAAATTATGTGATAGTGGTTTCCTATTTGTAGTGATGTTTGTCCTCTGAAGATGGTCCACAGAGACCGAAACATGTAAGGGTGTTAAGTTTTTATGTAGTAAAAAACTTACAGGTCACATTGGACGGAGTGATTTATAATTTGAAGAAACACACTTCCAAACATTGCGGCCATATTCTGTCCCCGGTTTCAACAAGATGGACGACACGTTTCAGCAATAATGTGGCATCTTCATGCATATGCGTGAGCAGACATTTGTATTATGGTAGAACATTCGTATATGTTTACTGTATTTAATGATGCTTAAGATCAGCTGACTTGTCAAGTACTTGTTAAACGTTAAAATGTTTGCTATGTATAATATTAGATGATTAGAAATGAAAGTAAATTTGGGACAATATAATCGAATGTGTAACAGTCACTTAACATTAAGTTCTGGAGGTATAATTCTTGGCTAAATTATTTCAGAACATTTCTTGTTTTGTTTTATATGATCCGTCATTAAGAACGTTCATGCAATATGCACGGAAGCGCAACAAAAGTCTTAATGGCAAATCCTAGAATACTAAAGAAGCATATTCTGAGATCATTTCAACCAAGAATTGTACACGCAGTCCTCAACTTCAGTGTATTCTTTCACCAATGACCTTGGATTAGCATAGTTTATTTTTAACATGAAGTACAGCTAGAGCCCGTTATCACCAACGCCCAGTCTCCAGGCAGAAAGACTTGCAAAACAGAGGAATGAATGCTTATAGAATTTTAATGGCTAATCCAACAAGGGATGGGAGTAGATTCTAAAGGGTTCTGACGATGGTGTATAATACTCAGAATTACTTGGTTCTTTTATTTCGTTCATCGTCCGGGATTCTAGAAACTAGAAAACACGACGTTTCGGAAACTGAATCTGTTTCAGTCCTCAGGTGAGGGGTCCCTTAGGAAGAGCCTCAATCACTGGGATGGGAATTGGCATTAAGATGGATGACAACAATTTACGTTTTATGGAACAGAATCTTGCCCAGTGGCGGGATTTGGCATTCTTGGGATTCTTGTGCCAGAATATTTTTAGATATTCTTAAATTTTATTAACGTGTATACAGGGAATGAGTACGCAGTAATGTAGTTGGTTGCTACAAGCTGGAAGGGTGTGGGTTTGATTCCCGATGAGGTCACAGGATTTTTCAATTGGCCTGATCCTTCCAAACGCACTAGAGCCTTGGGGCGACACAGCATGTAACAGAATTGAGTTCCAGCATTCTTCCTAGGGGTAAAGGCTGCCGGCGCATAAAGCTGACAACCTTAATGCCATTTGTGAGCCGAATGTCTAGAAAGTGTGGGAGTCTCGACGTCTCACAACCCTACACGGCCTGTTATAGGGAGAGCTTTACCTTTATTCTCTCTACTTCCTTCCTTTTCTTCTTTCCTTTCAGTCATTTTCTTTTCTCTCTCTAATACCATCACGGCGAGGCAGCTCATGAGGGAACTCACTTTACGAGGAAATGTCACATTTGCTCAGCTGTTCCTACAAAATGTATTTGACAGCTGCTACATGTATTCCACGCGTAACAATGTTGTAAGAACTTAACAAATTATTACCAGTGGCTTTTTGTTGGTTGAACTTGAAGAAGGAGAGGGAGGAAGGCCTGAGCCGCGATTAGTTGTCGGGAAGCGGGAAAGAAACGATCTAAGTGGGTTGTTGGCACTACTGCGCCTTAAAGTACCGATCTGATTTGACGGACGCAGTGGAGCGAAGCGAAGTGCTTCCCGGTAGGAAATTTACAGCTGTAAAACAGTGGATTTTACGTATCCCAGTGGACGGGTACTAGTGCCGCTGCTTGTTAGCGCTCACGTATTTATAAACTTCATCTTCCCTGCGGACCAGAGCACGTCACGTCCGGTGTAGGCAAACTTACAAAAGAAAAATACTCTGTAATTTGAATTTCTCATTGTGCGAATGAATACCGGAAGTGTATTTATGGCCGTGCCGTAGCTCAAGCTGATAGTCGCTTACTTTACACAGCAGAGACCCGGATCTCAAGTCATGTGGGATTTGTGGTGGACAAAGTGTCACTAGGACAGATTTCCTCCGAGTACTTCGGTTTCCCCTGTCAATTATTTTATTTTTCCGATTGCTCTGTACTCATATGTCATCCGGGGCTGGTACAATAGGCCAATTAGTTTCCGAAGTACCAAGTAGACTCAGTCTCAACCCAACCCCAATAAACTTGATAAAAATATAGTTGGTTATTTAACGACGCTATTAGCATCGGCAGTACAAGGCGTCAGATGATAGTATCCACTCGTTCATCTCCGTCTTTATTGCAAATTAGAATATTTACAATCTATATTTAATTTCAAATAATATTAAGCTCACATCAACTGTTATATGTTTCGGCCTTACTTGTCCATCTTCAGACAATTGTTCACATTTTGAATCCGTCGCACTCCACCAGATCTTAAGTCAATATATTCCTTTTGTTGCTGCATATCGTTGTTCACACTAAAAGGTGTTTATCTGAGAACGAAACTCTCTCTCCATTCCGCGTTATTTTCCTTCGCTGCGCCCATGTTTGTGCCCCCTTCTTATGTAAGTATTTTCCCACTAGTTGGGCGTATGTCCCTTGTATCAATGAACTGAAAAGGATTTGGAAGGAAGCGATCGTGGATAGTTGAGACACTATGTAGGTATTTGTGTCGAGGGACTGAGAGGTAGCAAGAAGTGCCACAGGACAGCCGGTGTCGCGTCCGGCATTCCAGCTGAAAATCTCCCGCGCACAAGTGCAGGAAATAACCGTTAGACTAAACTGTTCGGTGGAAGTTCGCTGAAAATAGAACCGAATAAAGTGGATAAAAGGGAATATAGTATGGCCTTATTGGTATATTGATTGAAACGGTAAAGCTATCCCTGTAACAGGTCATGGAGATCCATAGGATTGTGAGACGTCGAGGCTCCAACATTTTCTAGATAATCGGCTCTCAGATGGTTGTGAGGTTGTCAGCCTTATCCACCGGCCGCCCTTTGCCCCCCGACGAAGATTCCTGGTACTCATTTCTGTCAGGGCGAGGGCACACCAAGGAAACTGTTTACTGAGCGGAGCAGCGCAAATTGAGGAACTGCAGTTTCCTCAATTTGCGCTGCTCCATTCAGTAACATGTGTTCAACTCAGGCTGATAACAATTCTCGGAAATTGCGGTTGCGTTGCGGTTGCCAGTTTCCTTGATGCGCCCTCACCCTTAAAGGCTAAGTAGACCTCAGGGTCACAGTGGAGCTGGAAGTATTAGGTCAATTGGAATATCCAATGACTGTATCGGGGGTCGAACCCGCTACCTTCCGGCTTGTCGCATAGTGCCTGAACCAACTACACTACCGCGTGCCCCCGGTGTATTGATTACCATGTAGAATGTGGGTCATCTACGTTTCGAATCAGGGAGCGTCATACGTTGTCTAGAAAACCTTATGGAAAAAGTCTCATGCAAGTTTGTTTGAATTTCCTATTTGCGTATGAATACCCGAGGCATGTTGAAAGCAGAATCCAGCAACGTACTTACAATGACGTAAGAGTCTACGTCACTGGCTGACGATAACGTGCCCTGGTCCTCACAGCAGATGGAGTATATTAGACTTTACCACACACACACACACACACACATATATATATATATTTATTTATTTATTTATAAGGGGCACGCGGTAGCATAGTTTGTTGAGGCACTATGCTACAAGCCGGAACGTCGCGGGTTCGAGTCCCGATGAGGTGGACTTTTCAATTTACCTAATCCTTCCAACATCACTATGATCCGGGGTTTGACTCAGCCTGTAAAAGAAATGAGTACCATGAAGCTTCCTGGGGGTAAAGGGCGGCAGGCGCGTAAGGCTGACAATCTCAGCGCCATCTGAAAGCCTATTGTCTAGAGAAAATGTGTGGAGCCTCAATGTCTCACAAGCCTATGGAAGTTCACGGCCTGTTACAGGGATAGCGTTACCTTTTTACCATATACATGTAGGAGCCCGGATAGCGTAGTCGGTGTAGAGACCGGCTAAGGACTGAACTACAGAGGAGTCGGAGTTCGAGTCCCGATAGGGTAAAAAATTTTTTCTTATCCACGCAGTCATGGCCGTTTCTGGAGTGCACCCCACCTCCTATCCAATGGGTACCGGGGTTTCTTTTGCCTGGGTTAAAGCGCTAGGGGCGTGAAGCTGAGCACTCACCTCCAACTAGTGCTGAGGTCAAGAAAACGTGGATCTATACATCTACTCCCCTATACATGGCGTAGGGCTTAATAGTTAGGATGGGATGGGAGAGTGACAGGTTATCCTACTGCAGCACTGTCTCCGGGGAGTGATGCTACATTGTTTGGTAGAAGTTCATGGAAATTTCGGGGCAACGTACTGCCTCCGTCTTCAGAGCAGGAGAGAAACAAGCAGGAGTAATCTACCGACAGTGGATAACAGCGTTGGATTGAAGGTTCTGTCAGAGATGGCTATGAACAATTCCGTCTTCTGGGGAGTACGCCGTGTAGCCTGATAGAAGTTTACCGAAGTTTTCGAGGAACGTGCTGCCTTCCTCTTCAAGGTGAGGGAGTAATTTCTGTTTGATTTATTGATTTACCATTTTGCCATAAAGTTAGAGGCAAGATGTTCTTCCGAAACACCGGCAAACATCTGCAAAACAGCACGGCATCACAGCCACTGCTGGGACAACCAAAAATCCAACTTATGCTGGCTGATGTTTTTCGTGTTCTTCCTCAGTCCTTCCTTTCAAATGTCGGGATAATGCTTGAAACCAGGTTACACCCCCTTCCCTCCACACTCTTTTAAATCCATTATTCACTATTATCCTATCATTCTCCGCTATGTAATCTGAGACGCTGAGCACGTCGTAAAACAGTGCACAAATAAATACATGAGGAATGTGGGGAATGTAATAAGTATGGCATAGAAGAGGAAGTATTCATAAAGTTTTCATAGAACAGCGTAAAATAGAGATAAATTTGAAATGGAGGATAATATTAAAATGGACCTAAAAGAAATAAGAAAACTTGTATTCCATTAAGTGATGTCATATACGAAAAAAACTACTCTTCATAACCACCGCTTTGAGAAACTCAAACTCAGTATTTACCGAATGCTTCCGGGAAAATCCGATTTCAGCCATATTGTCCCAAAATAAAGTGAATTTTATTTAGAGCCATAAACTGCGTCCTTCATAGGCATCATAAACTTTTAGTAGAATTTTATAAACAAGCCTTGAATAAGCTTAACACATTATAACCTTTGGGAATTTTATCTACATTAAGTAGTAACATTATTTCCGTTATTTCATCAACTTCAAAATATTTTAAAACTTTTAAAGCCTTTATGAAGTCCCTTGAAATAGTCTATAGTGCTGTTTGTTTATTAGTGACACACGAAGAGTCTATTCATGGACTGGAATGTCAGTTCCCATGGCGGATTTGTCTTTTGAATGTCACGGGATCTGCTGATGACTGTCATCACGGCCTGCAATAGACCAGTACTGGAGTGCAGATCCTTTTAACCTTTGTAAAGAAGCAAGCGATGGTGTTATGTTAAGAGAGGAAAACTTCCTTGCTTTCTTGTGGCCCCTTGTTTTTCTCCTGGGATTTGTGTCTCTCACAAGTCTCAAACTGAACATTGCAATGGGTCCGTCCCAATGATCTGACTTGTGTCTCAGCTCCCTTTGAAGGCTATTGCAATATCCACACTATACTGTCACACAGTCCTCTGAGTTAATATGTAATTAGAAAGGCAAAGTTGTCCATGTGCTTAACTAATTAAGCACTATTCCATGAAGACGTATGGGCAGTGGCTGTATAGATCCACGTATTCTTGGCCTGGGTAATAGTTGGAGGTGAGTGGTTAGCTTCATGCCCCGACCTCTTTAGCTCCGAGGAAAGAGCCCCCCACCCCGTACCCATTGGAGAAGAGGCTGACCCCAGAACAGATCTCGACGTTTAATAAGAAATTACCATNGCTTCACTACAGGGAGTGGATGCCAACTCTTACTCAGGCACTAATGATAATCTCAGCAGTTTATGGAACACGAAGGCTCAGTACTGTCTTCACAATGGTCTGCCACTGAGTCCTGTCCTCGTCAATATTTATTCAATATCCATTCTAATAATAATTCTAATTATTCATCACGAGTAGGTCTTCTTTGTGGTCCCTTTCCTTCAGGATTTCACACGAATATAATACATATTACAACATTTTAGGATTGTATCTTTGAATCTAGGCGTTCTTAGATAGCACACGAGAATAGTCATATGTGATGCAGTTTATAATTTCGTTACACGTTCAAATTCAAATTCAGTTTCAATGTTTCTGGCAGGGTTGACTGAAATCCGATAACCATGGAATTTCGAAATGCTGTTCCACCAGATTGTTGGTGAATGTGTATGAGCTCGGATGTGAAGGACAGGTAGAACGTAGCTCATTTTGTACGCTTTACGAACCGCTTCGTTCAAAAACTGAACGAAATCAAAATTCTATAGCCGCTTAATGAGCTATGAGAATTTGGGCCGAAGAACAAGACATATTGCTTCTATTGTGCTGTCGGATTTGAGATTCTTACAAGAGTGATCTTGAAGAATTCTGTGTTATGGCGTATAACATAGTGCAGTCAAATGGAAGTCAGCCGACGTTTCGGGGGAACATACAACCTCCATCTTCGGGGACGAAGTGTAAGCCAAACGCCCAGAGCTCTTCTTTGTGCCTGTTTCGTACTTTTGCTTGCTTGGCTTATTCTTACACTCTGAAGATGGACATTTTATATAGTACCAGAAACATATGGAATCATAACAGTGAACTCTGTTTGATGAACGCCACCTACATACGCGACAAATAACAGAGAATCTTACATGGTAATGTAGAGAGAATTTTTAAAATTTCAAAATATTTTTACAATTTTAGTAATGATTACATGCATTATGAGCATTATAATGCCGGTCACGGTAGCCGAGCGGTCTAAGGCATGCACTGTCTTCGCTCGCTGGGAAGCCGGGATCGTGGGTTCGAATCCCACTCAGGGCATGGATGTTTGTATGCGTTTTTCTGAGTTTGTCTACAGGTAGAGGACTTGCGACGAGCTGCTCACTGCTCCTACCGAACGTCTAAAATCTAGTAAACCGAAAGGGAGAGTTTCATGGAGGTAGGCCTAGGCCCAAATTGGGGCTGTAGCGCCACAGAAAAAGAAATGAGCATTATAATGATTAATACTAATATCGATCCATGTCAGAATACTCTAACAAGAGAAGTATCTGATGAACCTGCCTGAAGATGGTTCAAAATACGGACCGAAACTTGAAGCACTTATTAAATAAAATTAATATAAACAATTAGATTGGTTTATTTTGAAACGTTTGTTGTTTTGAAGGCCAGAGTATCACAAATCATGACTCATAACAGGATGAAAATAATAAAAATAAAGGTTGTATGTTCGCCTGAAATTTCGGTTGCCTTTCACAGGACTACATGGAGATACATTCCAGATATTCATTATCTCCAACCTCCCGTCACTTCAACTCTCTTCGGTCCAAATATTCTCCTCAACATCCTGTTTTCAAACACCCTCAATCTGTGTTCCTCTCTTAATGTCAGAGACCAAGTTTCACACCCATATAGAACCACAGGCAAAATTATAGTTTGTATATTCCAATTTTAACGTTTTTGACAGCAGACGAGAAGAGAAAAGGTTCTGGACTGAATGGTAGCAAGCATTACCTGAGTTCAATCGCATCTTAATTTCCTCCTGAATCAGGTTTCGATCTGTTATCGTTGTTCCAAAATATCTGAACTGTGCCAAATTTTCAAAACATATGTTTCGTATCTTTATGTTACGATTTTACCCTGCATTTTGGCGACGAGACAGCAACATATATTTAGTTTTATCTGTGTTTACTTCAGGACCAACCTTCTTATTTGTGTCAAATAAAGTTTGTGTGCTTTCTTTTATGGTGTCTATATTATGACCCAGTATATTCACTTCATCGGTGTAGACCAGCAGCTGATGTGTCTTATTTAATTTCAGTCCTACCTGACTTTCCTGGACCTTACTAATGACCTATTCTAAAGCAAAGTTGAAAAGTAGTGGCGATAAAGCATCTCCTTGTCTTAGACAATTCTGGTTAGGAAATTTATCAGACAAATGTTTACCTACACGGACTTTACTATACGTTTTAGTTTGAATATGTCTTAATCAGCCTAACTTGTTCCAAGGGTACCCCAAACTCTATCAGAATATTATACAATACTTCCCTTCTAACTGAATTATACACTTTCTTGAAGTCTATGGATAGCTGATGTGCTGTCTCACTGTAATCTCATTTTTTCTCCAATATCTGACGAATGCAAAAGATCTGATCTGTAGTTGATCTGTAAGTCGAAATGCACACTGACGATCCCCAATAATATCATCTTTGTATGGACTTAACCTTGATACAAGAATGTTAGATAAAATTTTGCATGAAGTTCATAACAATGATACCCCACAATAATTACTAAGTGAGCTTTATTGCCCTTCTCGTAAATTTGTAAAATAAAAAAATCCTTCCATCGATCAGGCAATTATTCCCTATTCCAAACAGAATCAATGAGTTTATGTATCTCAGATCATAATATTTCGCCTCCTGCTTGAATAAGTTCTGCCGGAATTTGATTACTACCTGGCGATTTATACTTTTCCAACAATGGAATAGGAAATTATAGATTTAAGCTTTTTATTTAGATTGTGATCTTGTTGGGTTATAACACGGCACAGTTTCTGAGGAGGAGAAGGCGGGATAGTTCAGTCGGTATAGTGACGGGCTAGACTGCCGGCGTTCGAATCCTGGAATGGGAAGTATTTCTCTTTTCTCCACAGCGTGAAAACCGGATCTGGGGCTCACCTACCCACCTATGCAACATGTACTGGGGACTGTTTCCTTGGGGTAAAACGACTGGAACATGAAGCTGACCGCTCACCTCCATCTTGTGCCGAGGTCAAGAATGGTGGAGCTATACCTCCACTTCCTCGTAGGTTTTCAGGGAATAATGCTTAATTAATTAAGCTTAGGGACAATCTTACCTTACAGTTCCGGAGGCCGTTAATATTATTTCAGAGGAATCACTGGCCTCCTTTATCAGAGTATAGTCAGCGTGTTTCTCAAATCTCATATAATTTGTGTATATTGTAACGTGAAGAGTTGTTATTAGGAAATGCCCGTGATATAAGCAGATGTAAGAGAGTCGTTACTGAGTAATACTTTCGCAAACAAAACACTTTCCAACGAAAACGATTTGAGCAGCAGTAGAAAAGCTATGTTTTTTGTTGGCTCGAGCAGAGATGTTAAAAACGCGACAGGTTTAGAAGTTAGTTCAGTTGGAAGGGATCCGCCATTCAAAGAAGACTTGAGCACGAAAGTTGAGGAGTCTCCACTGTTAGAAGCCGTTATCAGGAAACCACTAGTGGAGACCGTAAGAGACTGAGAACAATAGTCTGTGTGCTCAACTGATTTGTAAAGTGTGCAAATTGGTATAATTGTCATAGTTACTTTTAGTTAAGACCTGTAGGTGTTCAGTAAATCCAATCTCCAAACCAAAATCCCCTCGAAAACCACTTAGACAGATGACAATATTTTACGATTTGTCCTACATACTTATACGACATGGGAGGATGCGAAATATTTTAATTGAATGGAAGAAAACATTTCACGAATTTAATTTGCTCTCAATATATATTTCCTAAGCTTCTAATGACGTGATGGTTGATGTTTGGAAGTGGTCGTGGTTTGATAAAAGCACTACCTTGGTAATTGCTTGCAGGATATTCAGCTGGGAAATAAGGAAGACTGACCGAGATTCGAACTAAGGTACCACCGGAACACACGTCCAGAAGGAAAGGTTTTGTAAATATAACAGATATACGGACGTAAATGTAAGAGTCCGGGGACACGTTGTAGCGTAGTTGCTTTAGGCATTATGCTACAAGTCGGAAGATCGCGGGTTCGATTCCCGATGAAGTCACTGCATTTTTCAGTTTAGGTATATCTTCCAGCCGCACTATGGCCGTAGCGTCGACTCAGCTTCTAACAGGAATGAGTACCAGGAATCTTCCTGGGAGTAAAGAGTGGCCGATGAGTAAGGCTGACAACCTCACCGGCATCTGTGAGCCGATTGTCTAGAAAATGTGGGAGCCTCGACGTCCCACGACCCTATAGGCCTCCGCGGCCTGTTACAGGGATAGCTTTACCTTTACCTCACCGCTTTCTGTGATCCGATTGTCTAGAAATGTGGGAGCCTCGACGTCTCGCAACCCTATGGGCCTCCACAGCCTGTTACATGGATAGCTTTACATTTACCTCACCGCTATCTGTGAGCCGATTATCTAGAAAATGTGGGAGTCTCGACGTCTCACACAACCTATGGGCCTCCGCAGCCTGTTACAGGGATAGCTTTACCTTTAACTCACCGCTATCTGTGAGCCGATTCTCTAGAAAATGTGGGAGCCTCGACGTCTCACACAACCCTATGGGCCTTCACAGCCTGTTACAAGGATAGCTTTACCTCTTTCTATCTCTCAAACATTTCTAAGTACACGTACGAGTAGTACAAGAATAAATTGCAACGTACTGTTGTGTAACCCAAAGCGCGGAATGTTGCCCCTTCATGCTTAAGTGGCATTGAGTGGACTGAGCAGAAGCGTGACAGCCTCCGATACTGTTTCGCTGTGCTGAAGGCCGAGGATTTACATTATTTTTGAAAGACTGGGATTGGGGTTCGGC
Source organism: Cryptotermes secundus (assembly GCF_002891405.2). Taxonomy (NCBI): domain Eukaryota; kingdom Metazoa; phylum Arthropoda; class Insecta; order Blattodea; family Kalotermitidae; genus Cryptotermes; species Cryptotermes secundus. Next base: position 290,592 of record NW_019738961.1, on the reverse strand, counting down.
GGTTTCGTGGCTAGAATAGACAATCTCTATCATGAGATACAGTTCAGCGCGTCGACGCCGTTATTGTTACGTCACGCGGGAGTCATCCATCATTTCTGTACCCACAGGATCACGGAGGAAAGTACGGGCTGACAGTCTGCAGAGTCTTTAAAAATTAAATATATTTCAAGTCTTTCTATATCGTTGGTTCCTTCATGTGCTTTGTTCCTACCGTCACAAGGGCATGTAAGGGGAAATCGCGTCTGTATGCTACTTTTAGCCAACTTTCCTTATTTTGTAAAAATAAAAATAGGCTTATGAGATCGCCTTGCTGTCGGTGTGTCTGTACGTTTATCCCCCTGCCAGCTTTCGAATGTCTGAACCAATATTTTTGCAATTTCGTATGTATATCATGACACCGAAGCTTACCTTAGCAGCGTACACGTACTTCATAAATCCCTTCCCTTAATCTTTGTGTCTACATGTGTATTCCTCCTATCGTTTCTAGGCAACGGCTCGGTAAACACGTTCCCAGCGCAACGAATAAATGTAAAGTTTCCTGTGCTTAACTAATTAAGCACTACATCATAAAGGCGTATGAGGGAGTGGATGTATAGATCCACATTTTCTTGATCTCAGAACTATCTGCGGGTGAGTCGTCAACTTCACGCCCGTGTCCACTTTACCCCCGGGGAAGGAGCCTCCGGTACCCATTCGAGAGGACTCGCGACAACGATTACGCGTAATAATAGAATAATTGTTGGTCATGTCATTTTCTATGATGTTCTTGTCGTATCAAAGGAGAGTCTGTGGGTCTGTCTGTGTATCCCCTTGTCACTGCTAGTCAACGACTTGGTAAACATTTTCCCGCGGCACGGAAGAATTGTTGGTGGCGTCGTTTTCTATACGATCGATATAGTATCAAAGGAAAGTGGGCGATTAGTTCTTCCCAGAACTCCTTTTTTTTTAATGTAATAGGCATTTTCACAACAAAGGTTGGCCAACAGAATTCTAGAACGTACTTTCCATCTTTAATCTTTACTGAATTAGTCATTTGATCTATTTGAATTGAGAATTAACTTTAGAAACTGTGGACAGTCTGGACATCTGTTACGACTCCTTGGGCAGGGCGTCGGCCCACCCGAGGTCTCTAATTACACAGGACCCACACAGCCATAGAAGTGTGCCCATACAGCCATTCCCAGAGTGGGATACAAACCCACGACTCCAGTGTTCGAGCGGCCGAAATATTACGCTGCTGCGCTATCTCAGCATTAAACAGAAAGATAATACTGTGAAGGTGAGGGCGAAGTTGTCTCTGTGCTAAATTAATTAAACAACGCATTGTGAAGACATACGGGAGTGTGGGGGTATAGCGCCACCATTTTTGACCTCGACGTTAGATGAAGATGAGTACCCAGTTTCACGATCTAACAGTTTTATCTTGGGGTTAAGAGTCCCCGGTACTGCATAAAAGGCTCGGTTGGCTTCAGAAGAGTTCTGAATGCTGTGGAGGAGAGAAACAATTCTCTTACACCAGCTGGGAATCAAATCCTGATCGTCTAACTCGTAGCACAGCTGACTGAGCTATATAGGATTATAAGCTAATTGTATAGTGTGTACAGCCGTTTCTCTCCAAGGTCGCGAGATAGGCGAATATACGAGGCCGTTTCTGCGTAACGGCTCGGTAGAAATTTTCCCGCGGCATTGAATGGGCACGCAACAATAGAGTTACTGTTGAAAACGGGGTGTTTTCTATGTGATCCAAGCCGTGACTGTTGCTATGCAATGGTGCGGTAAACACGCTTCTACAGCAATAGAGGGGCTGTTTCCAGCATGGTCTGTGCCGAATAATTATCTTCAAGAGGCGACCCAGCCAGTTCACCTGTGAGATATTCGCCGGACAGTAACGACGTGAGCGCAGAAGCTGAAGGATTTCAATTGTTGAGAGCTGTTACCAAGCAACGACGCGGGAAGTTTACAAAAGGCTGGAGAGGGCTTAGCGTATAGGAATTTGTAAAGTGTGGAAATCAGCGAGAGCTCTGTAATTACTTTAGCTACGATCTGTTAGTTGTTAATAAAGCCAATTATCGGAACCCCCGTCTACAGTCACACATACCACGTGACAACATAGCATGCATCTGTAACACCATAGCTTTAACGACACATGTACATTGGATATAAACTCTGGACGATGAAAGCAAATGACAAAATCAAAGTTGCTGCTGATGAAACGAAATTTATAAGACGAACAGTGATTTTCACATGTGGATGATCATAAAATGAAAATACATAAAAAAGGAATTAGAAAATGACTCATACAGTGTAGAATTTATAAATATAAATCAAATTTAATATAAAAGTCGAAAGAATGTAAAGAAAAATTCCACTGAAATATTACAAAAACCTTGGATTCAGAGAAGACCACAGAAGACATGACTGGTTAAATGACGCCGGAAGGGGTCAACGAGTGACTCAACTGCCTGTCTGCAGAATGGTGAGGATGCTACACGTATTTGTCCATCCGCGTGTTTCAACTCGATTTTGATAAAATTTGGTATATGTATCATGTTGCCAATCACAGACGCCGCGCGGTCTGTGGCATGTACTGTCTTCGCCCGCTCGAATACTGAGGTAGTGGGTTCAAATCCCACTCAAGGCATGGATGTCTGTGTGCTTTTATTAGGTGTTTGTGTTGTTCTGTGTGTAGGTAGCGGCCTTGCGCCGGGCTGATTCCTCGTTCAAGGAGTCGTGCCGACTGTGTACAGGATTAAGAAACTGAAAAAGCAACCAAGGCTCAAAGGGCTGTACTGTCATAGATAAAATAAAATATGTCACTGGAAGCCACCACAAACTCGTAAGTTCTAAAATTCCCAAAATCGGTAATAACAAACACGGCGGCGGTAATAGCTTTTAAGATTGTAGCCACACTGGTGACAGCGAAGAGTTCTATTTTATAGGATATGACGTCATATATCCGGTAGAAGCTCACCGACGATTCGTGGGTTGTACTCCTTCCTTCTTCAATGTTGAAAAGCAAGCAACCAGGCAGAAGAATTAGTTTCTGGCTTCTTTCATTTCGTTTCTTGCTTCGCTGAAGATGAAGGCAGCATGTTTCTCTGACTGACAAGTTGGTTTATTTTTCTGGCCTGCAGATGAATGCAGCAAGTTCGTCGTAAACGCTGGTACATATCTACGAAACTACACGGCGTCATGTTCCATAATATACTAGGCTTTATTTTTGTAGTTATCACGGCACGTGACCCCCTCACGGAGTTTTGGAGGAAAGATCGGCATTGAATAGAAGAGAGAACTATGCCCATAGGGCTGTGAGACGTCGAGGCTCCCACATTTTCTCTAGATAATCGGCTCACAGATGGCGGTAAGGTCATCAGACTTACGAGCTGGTCGCCCTTTAGCCTCCAAGAAGATTCCTGGTACTCATTTCTGTCAGAGGCGGAGTAGACCCCAGTGCCATAGTGCGGCTGGAAGGATTAGGTCAATTGAAAAATCCACTTCATTGGGACTAGAACCGACGTCCTTCCAGTTTGTAGCATATTAATATAAAGAAAATTAAGAACTTAGAAACAAAAATTATTCTTCTACCTTGAATATTCTAGAGCCATCAGTTAAGATGCTCTTAAACATCTTAAATATAAGTCTGAAGCAAGTGTTCTGGCTAACCCACTTAGAAACCTGGCTATCCCCCCCCCCCGAAAACTTGGATGCCACCTTACAAACCTGATTGCCCCATTCGAAACCTGGCTGTCTCCTTTCGAAATCTATCTGCCCCATTAGAAACCAAGCTGACCCATTTGAAATCTGACTACCCCCTTGCATAATCAGGCTGCCCCCGCCCCCTCGAAACCTGGATGTCCCCCTTAGAAACCGGAGTGCTCCATTCGAAACCTGGCTGTCCCACTCAGAAACCAGGATGCCCCATTTGCAATCTGGTTTCCTCTTAAAAGAAGTCCTGGTGGCTGTCATGGTAACTGCATTTTTTGTTATGATCACCGAATAACTTTTATTGTTTACGATTTTTATGAACTATTTTCTTTATATGTGGCAATATCTTGGTACAGAGGGAACGAGTGCAGCACCGGCTTATGAAACACACCAGACACCGCCACTTTCTATACACCAGTGAGCCCTTCGCCTCTCCTACCCGAGACCATCTTGTAATTCCATTATCAACAACGTCTTTTCTCTTCAAGAAGAAATGTAATTATGTGGAATTGTTTCTTCTTTAATTCACTTTGTTTCGTGTCTCCTTTCTCTTATTCTTGGTTTGTTTCTGGTTGCCTTGAACACCGATCTTTGCCATCTCTTCCACTTTCTTCGTTTTCACTGTAAAAACATTAATTCTCCGTTATTCTCTTCAATTCTTCATGTCACATCTCCTTCTTTCGTTATTGGTCGTTCGCTTTATTTCCGCCTGTCACGTTGCGTTATTTCTAATTCTAAGGACAGAAACAACAGGTTTCACTTACATCTGAAAGAGCGCGCAGGCGCACAGCAGACATGTCTATCTCATTTGCTACGTCTCAAGAAGACAAAATTCGAACGAGAGATCTATATATCGAAGTTCTTCCTTGGTTTGTTTTACGACGTAGTCGGAAGCTATAAAGTATAACGTCGAAAGGTTACGATGATAAACAGTTAATTGGGAGGGATTCGCAAGGAAGCGGTCGTCGCCTAATAGAGGTACTATCCTGATATTTATCTGGAGGGACTGGGTAAAACCACGAAAATCCTCAAGCAGGGCAGTCGGTGTTCCAGCCGAGATTAGAACCCAGCACCTCACAATTACACACCAGCAGTGTTACCATCAGACCAACACGCAAGGTGGGCTGACTTGAAGTTTTCGGCTTGTTCTAATCCTCATTTACGTGGTGCAATCCAAAAGTTCCGGAAATATATTAATAAAAACTATTACGTCTTACCTGGATCTTATTCTGCACCATCACCTTCAAAGTAGTCCCCTTGGGAGCGCATACACCGATCCCAGCGTTTCTGCCACTTTTCAAATGCATCCTGGAAGTCTTTCTTTGTTAGGGTGTTTAGTACCGTCTGCGTTTCCGCTTGAATTTCCAAAAAGGTATCGATGTCCCTCTGATGATGGTCTATAGGGACCGAAATATGTAAGGGTGCTAAGTTTTCGGGTAGTAAAAACTTCAATAGTCACACTGGACGGAGTTATTTTGTCTTTGTGATTGTTAGTGTGACGGACCAGAATGAAACAAATAAAAAAAAAATACGATCCCAGTGTTCGAGCGAGCGAAGACATTTCACGCCTCAGACCGCCCGGCCACTGTGACCGGCATATATGTATCCAAGTATAATTACAATGATCAAATAAAGAGGATGAAATTGGGCAGGGCATGTAGCAAGCATGGGGAGAAGAGAAAGGTATAAGCCTACAGGATTTCGGTGGGAATGCCAGAAGGAAATAGACCACTAGGAAGACCTAGATATAGGTGGGAGGATAATATTAAAATGGATCTTAGAGAAATATAATAGGGCTGTATGGACTGGATTAATCTAGCTTAGGATAGAGATCAGTGGAGGGCTTTTGTATACACGACAATGAAAATTTGGTTCCATAAAATGTTTGCAAGTTCTTGACCAGGGGAACGCCTGATGGCTTCTCAAGGAGGGCTCAGCTCCATGAAGTTAATTAGTTATAGTTAGTTAGTATGAAACAAACCAAGGTTTCTACATGGAGTGGCAGAGGATGTGATGAGTAGTAAGTACTCTATTGTCTGAGGCGAATCTTAAGAACAAGGGTGTCAAACTCGCGACATGCGGGCAGCATATGGCCCTCCAGTTAGTTTTGTGCGGATCTCAAGTTTATTTTTCCATCAACCAAAATACGTGTCAATGCTTTTTTCCTCTAAAAAGAAGCCGGCTATCCCCCCCCCAAAAAAAATAAGACAAAAAATTCTCAATATATATAACATAATTTTTTNNNNTTGCTTTAGTATTTTTTTTTTATTATTGCTAGTGGGGTGGGACTAAGTCCCTTGTTCTGCGGCCACTTCTGGCCTATTGTACCAGCCGCAGATGATAGGTGAGGGTGATTGTGAAGCAATTGGTGGAATGAAGATTGGCGGCGGAAACAGAAGTACTCGGAGAAAATCTGTCCCAGCGCCACTTTGTCCGCCACAAATCCCACTTGACCAGATCCGGGATCGAACCGGGGCCGCCGCGATGGGAAGCCAGCCACTAACCGCTTGAGCTATGGCGCGGCCTACTTTAGAATAAATATTTGTTCTTTAAATGTGATCTGCTCTTTCTTAAGAGTGAAGGGGTAGGAAGGGAGACATTGGTTTCCGTAAGTGGGGAGACAAACTGTTCGAAGTTTGGTGGCAAGTTTTGGCACGTGATGTTGGCTGGCGGGAAATGTGGCCACAAGTAGACGAAGTTACAAAACATTAACCGACCGACAGACAGACACGCATCCACCCAAACCCCAAGGGACGAAAAACTTGGGCGGATGCTTACACCGTGAGTAACGACATAAGCTTACACAAAGCTCTGAGAAATCCTGCAAACTTCAACAAGAAAATTGCACCAACCCTGAAACACCTTAAAACTGACTCGAAATGCTCTTCTGCCCGCCTGCTCTTCAATCTAAGAGAAAAGTACACTTGGAAAACCACTCGTAGATGGAAGGATAATATTATCCCTCTAAATACTCATTTTACGTGTAGTTTGAATTCGGTGGCAGTCGACAGTAGTAGACTCCCTTCTTGTCGAAGGGGAAGCCCCATTTCACTACACATAAGTGAATTTGGAACGAATAGAAATATGGTCGTCAGTACTGACGAGACCCGAAACCATAATGGCTGTGCTGGCGAAGGCCAGCAGCAAATTACTGCTGTTCAAGTTACGCTGAGAGAGAACTAATAAAGAATAGCAGAAGAGTAGGTAGAAGGGAAAATCATGGGAGAAGTGAGATATTTTATTTTGTGGAGAGAAACAGCAAAGTTTTTTTCTAGAAGGTTCCCAGGCTTCGCCCGCTCGTCCTTCTGATACGTATGAGAGCAAAGATGTTAGTGTAATTACAACTAATGGCTTGAGGGAGGGGAGGGCGTATGAATTTTTATTTTCTAAGTCACGGGTGAACTGTATAATTTGGAAATAAATTTGGTGGTCTTCACAGCAGAAGGGTTTCATTTTAATGGAGGTACATCGGAAAAGTCGCACGAGAAGTACCCAGAAGAAATTATAGATTTTGAAACAAACTGCGTAGTGTTGCCAAGTTTTGTTTTCATCGGTAAATTATTGCGCAATTTATAATTAATAATTTAGGGTCTTTTACAATGAGTCACCCTGTGATTGGTTGCCGTTTACTTCGCGACGCTGGCAATATCGAAATCTACAGCTTCAAGTGTTATGATGATCGACATGTGATGACTTTGAAAGGATTTGGAAGGAAACACTCATTGCCTTATTGAGATAGTACCCGCTATTTGCCTGGGAGAACTGAAGAGAACAAAGTGAAATTTCAGTTCTGGTAGCCAGTGTCCCGAGAGAGAATCGAACACAGCATCCCCTGATTACGTGTCTAGAGAGGTAGCAATATGACAGCCCGCTCGCTCGAATTCTCATATTTGAACAAGTACAGCATTTCCTCTTTGAATAATTTATCCAGCAACAAGTTTTGCCCGTGGTTCTGTATGGGTCTGAAACTTGTTCTCTGACATTAAGGGAGAACATAGACTCAGGGTGTTTGAGAACAGGGTGCTGAGGAGAATATTTGGACCGAAGAGAGATAAAGCGACATGGGATTGGAGAAAACTGCATAATGAGGAGCTTCATAACTTGTACTATCCGTCAAGTATAATTAGAATGATCAAGTCTAGGATGTACAACTCTTTTATAGACCGTCAAAACACAACAAATAGAAAATATCAGGGCTTCGCTACATGTTTCAGCTACATGTTAAAATACTTTGTGTAAAAATACAATAAGTCAGATTATATAAGAAAACTGGAAGTTATTGTATAAAACAAGATAAAACTTAATTAATGTTATACAACATTGAATCGGTCTTTGATTTTTTACTTTCCATACGTTTCTATGGACCAATTGGAAGTTCGACATTTCATTTATATAAGAATGTATAGGAAGCCCATGATGTTGCAAATTAATTAATTGCGTAGTCGGTGCCTCATCTTACGAAGAATTGTCCGTACTGTATGGAAAGTAAACAAGGACTGATTATTAGGATGATTAAATTGACAGGATATGTTGTAGCATGAATGGGAGACAAGAGAAATGCATATAGGATATTGTTGGGAAAGCATAAGGAAAGAAACCACTAGTAAGACCAAGACATAGGCGGGTGGATAATATTGTAATTGTTCTTAGAGAGATAGAATTGGATGGTATGGACTGGATCAATCTGGCTCAGGATAGAGACCATTGGAGGGCTCTTGTGAACACGGTAATAACCCTTCGGGTTCCATAAATTTTGGGAAATTCTTGAGTAGCTGAGCGACTGGCGGCTTCTTACGAAGGGCTCAGTTCCGCAATGGGAAGCGCGAGAGAACAGTGCAGTTAATTTGGGGGTTATAGATTTGGATGTGCCCTTATATTCCAGCCCTTCTCTGGCCCCGCGCACCAGAAATAGAACAGAAATAACTACGAATACAGAGAACAGCGAAACGTCAAATTTAACGTCATAATCTAATAGCGGCGGTCCTCTGTTATCGGGAGGCCTGGAACTGCGCCCCATCGGCACTTGACGGTCCCGTTACGAAATGATCATTATTCTGCCTTGCATAATGGGGATGAAGCAGCAAGGAAGAGAACTTACATATACGTCTCCCTCCAGAAATGCAATATTTAACCAAACCAACCCAGAATTTATTAAAATTTAAATTCTTTTTGTTCCCCGTTTTTCTTCAAAGGCTATATGCCTACCGGTTATATATAACTGTCTCATCAAATGTTTCCAAATCCAATAAAGGGAAGAAATTGATGTCTGACATTGGAATCAAAAGTCTCTCTTGTCTGCCTGTAACTAGAACAAAAACAACTTCATTTCGTGCTTTGACTTGTTCAAATACCAAAGCCAGGAAATTCACAAAATTACATCTCCGTTTTCTCTGTGTATTTTAAATAAGTCCAAGGAGAAAAGTCTTTCTTGAGAATCTGTCAGTTTCCCAATTACTCAAAACATCCCCAGCATTTAATGAACTCGAAAGTTCAGTTTCTTGTTCAAGAGAGCACTCCATTTCACCCTATCTTGGGCTTAATGAATCCATTCCAAATCCTCACATCCTATACCTCTAAGATCCATTTTAATGTTATCCTCCCATCTATGTTTAGATCTTAATATTTGTCTCTTTCTTTCAGGTGTTCCTACAAGAACTTCATACGCACTTTTCTTCTGTTCCATGTGTGCTACATGATCTCCGAATTTGAGCATTCTAATAATATCTGAAGGTAGGTAAAACTGATTTGCTCATTGGATTATTGGAGAGCCATATACGAGTAATAGGTTGCTGTCTCCCAGATGTTTAACTCAAATTCTATAATACTTTATCATCACACTATGCGTGCTACAAGTCCCGCTGGTTGATAATATTGGTGATTATGAAGCTGCTGATCTTGAACTTCCCTCCACCACCTGTTTTTTTCATCCATCTTAGGTCCAATATTCAACAATTTGTTCTCAGAAACCCTCAGTCTATGTCCTTGTTTTATGGTGAAAGACTAAGTTTCATATGCATAGAAAAAGGGAATAAAACTTGTAATTCTATATTTTTAGTATTTTCATTTTTAGAGGTGATAAGGTAAAGTTGTAAATTACTACCCAAATTGTATCCAGCATGGAGACTTCATATATCATCTTAATTAATTAAATATTGATTTGTTAATTTGTTATATATTTCAATATATTATTTTGGAATAATTTGTTGGTTATATTTCCATATGGTTAATATTTGACATAACAGGAAGAAAAACTTCCCTTCAGGAAAACTGTATTTTTCATATAGATTGGCCATTTTGGCCTTGAAAATATGAAATTGTTCACTTATTTATATATGTGTGTGTGTTGGTATGCTGTCCGGTAATCCCCCTGCCGATTGAGGATTTGTGTTTAAAAAATTTGAGCGCTTGTCATCACCAAATGGCCCTTCATACCGTTACGTTTTCTTTGGAGATTTACTAGATTCTACAATACTTAAAAACCACAGGAACCGGAAATTTCATTGAATATACAGGAGTTCTCTCCCGTTAGGTATGAAGTAACCTCACAGATGTTCCAGACGAAGTATGTCAGGCAAAAGTAAACATAAGCCCGACTGAATATTCAAAGCCACGAGTAACGCATTTAGAAAATATCTATTCTCAAAAATCAAGCAGAAAGACACATTTCTATTTATACCATGAAGATGGAAGGTGCTCATTTCTTTGACAAATGGGTACACGTCTATAAGGCTGCGCAGGGTCACATCTTTGTATAATGTCCAGAAACTAAAGAATCTTTATTGTTAGAAGCCGTTACCAGGAAATATGAAGCTAAGACACTGCAGACAAATATCCATTGTTAGAAGCCGTTACGAAGAAACGGATAGGGAAGACTTATAGACTGCGGACACTAGTCTGTGTCAGTGATCTATAAAGTGTAGTCACGAGTCGTAAGTGTACAAGTGGTCAGTAAAGCCTTTCTCCAATCCAAATCCCATCTCTAATCACATCTACACGTGACATATCGGCACCGACCACATAAAAAACGCTGTTTACGGACCGCTGCCTAGTAACGGCCGTTGTATATTTGCTTATTTCGCTGTCGTTGCCCAGCTATGGGTCTACATGCCACAATATTGTGTACGTTCTAAAAAAGTGATGTGAGCGCGAGGAAAATCTGTCTGAAAATTTTGAAAGATTTATACTTTTCAGCCACCCACCCCGGAAGATGATAAATGTTTATTATGCCATGTGCTATCTGTATGGCTGTATATATAATCGTATATATACGTATATAAAAGTAGAAAATATAAAGTTGTTCCTGTGCTTAACTAATTAAGCAACACGCCATGAAGAAGTATGGGGGAGTGGAGGTATAGCTCCAGTAATTTTTACTTCAACACTACATGGGGGTGAGTGCTCAGTTTGACATCCCGGCCGCTTTAACCCTGGGAAAACAACCCCAGGTACTCAACGGATAGGATGCTGGGTGGGACCCAGATCCGGTCCGGAAGCTGTAGAGTACAGAAAAATCTTAATCCCCTCTCCGGAATCGAACCCCGATATATATGTATAGGTTAGTGTCCAATGAGTACGAGCATTTTAGCTACAAAAATAAGGCGATTTCAAATATCTCTCTCTCAGAAGTTGCAGTCTCTTTATTTATGAGAAGCATAAAAATAAATTTGCATGTGTGGGATTCTCAAGAAGAGTTGGTACGCGTGCGCACTCGAGTTCCGAATGTTTACGTAAGGCCTGCACGTCTTAGCGTGTACATTCGGGAGCCAAGAACGAGCCACCGAGTAACAACTTTTGCATTTCCAAGATAAGTAATTGAAGGGTAAATCACCCACATTCAGGCTCCCTTTCTAGCGAATTCTACCGGGCTACACGGCGTCACATCCTCGAAAATTTCCCTCATAATCACTGTGAGAACGCCAAGTCCAACGTAGACATTTTATATGGCAGAATACCTCTAATTTAACGCCCTTCAGTCCAGTAGAATTTCCTGAAGATGGAGGTAGTGTATTGCTCCGAAACGTCGGTAAATATCTACCGGACTACACGGCGACGTATCTCAGAAGATACTACTCTTTGTAGTAACATCTGTGAGACCCTCAGATCCAGCTGAGTTCGAGGTTCATCGATATTTCGGAGGAAAGTGTTGCCTCCATCTTCAGGGTTGAAGTGTAAACAAAACAAGCAGCTGGCAGACTAACTTTCTTACGTTTTATTTCAAGAGGTTATCAATATCTGGGAGAAGAGAGAGTCAAATTAGGTTCATTAAGTAGTAATAAATTGGAAGGGGTTTGGAAGGAAGCAGTTGGGGGCCTAATCGAAATAATATGCTGCTATTTGTCTGAAGGGACAGAGGAAAACCATGTAAATCCTCAGTGAGGGCAGTTGATGTCCCAAAACCAATGAAACTGGGTAGGAAGTCGGGACTCTTTACGTACATTGTCACTGCTGTCACAGAAATGATGAGACTCACACAATAATTAACATGACAAGCCTCCCCAGCTTGTGTCCTCCAACGAGATAGCTGCAGCGAACACATTGACCGACGGAGCCGAGTTCCGGGCAGTAACTGCCCGTACAGGCAGCGCCCCTTGAATATCAATGTAGCAATTACCCGCCATTGGACATTCGCAACACGCTCCTCCGTGCAAGCGTTTACAGTAGTAACACAGCTAACACAGAAGAGCACACAATGGTTTGTCTCAACTGCTCAGGGTCAGTAGAATTATTAGCCTCACTGTAGCACTGCTACCACCTTCCTGTTACTTTGCAGAGAGTCTGTGGGCATGGTACTGCAGTCCTAGTCGGCTTTAAAAAATTCTGACGACTGCGAATTACGTTAGGACTTACTGAGTTCCATGACTTGGTCCATCGAGTATTATTCTGAAAGAACACGATGTCTTGGAAGCCGGATATATTTCCATGCTCATGTGTAAAGGGCTAGGCACATAATCTGGCCTGTCAGTTACAGAGAGTTAATATTGTGACATGAAGACTGAAAGTCGGGATAGTTTAACAAGAAAAGCAGTCACGTGCTAAGCAACGTCAGATAAACAGTTTAAATATCAACCAAAACACTCTTCCGCGTCAAAAATACTCAGGCCAGCACTAGACAACAGCCCCCTGAACACGTCACACAACAATGTAAGAATCCCTTGAAGCGGTGTTCCTTGTGCGGTCCGTGCAGACGCTACATAGCGAAGACGAACGGTAAAAGTTAGAGAGGTGCTGGAAGGGGAAGTGAGATTGTCTGGAAGGACCATAGAGCGGTCAGAGAGTGCGTCCCGTGGGACTCGAAAGAAAGAATCACTGTGCTGGCGAGGACCAACAGCAATTTGCATTCAGTCAGATAGCTGTCAGTCATGTGTCGGAAGTCGGAGGTTGGAGTCGGCAGTTACCAGTCTTCAGAGTACTGAGTTTCAACGTTAGACGCCGTTACCAAGCAACGACTAGTGAAGATATACAAAACTGTGTGCTACAGCGATTTGTAGAGTGTGAAGATTAATGAAAGTGTTATAATTATTTGTAGTTAGATGTTAAAAGCGTTCAATAAAACGAATTATCAAGCAAAACCCCTTGTCTAGTCACTAATAGACAAAGTCAATGACCCAACAAAAAGAACAGGAACTAGCAAACGGAGAACAAAAGGACTCATAAACATATAAAAACCTAAGTAGGCACACAAATCAGTACCGTTATGTACGAACCTAAAATTCTTGTATATGCGTGCAGGAATAAAAATAAATTTTGGAAGCAAAACAAAGAAAGATACGCAGTTACAATTCTAAAAAGCTTGGCACTGCCTTGCCTGATGAAAACTGCTTATGCCACATGAGCCAAAATAAACATAACAAGTACATTGAAGGTGGAATTTATTTAGAACGGCTATGGGAATTCGGTGGCAACATAATATTGTGGCATATTTGCTCAAAGGAAGATCTGTTGAGCCATTGCTAGGTAACGGCTGTGCAACACGCGAGAAGAGAGTAACCGTTGGAAACGATGTTTTTGTGTGCGGTCCGTGCCGAGGCTGTATAACAAGGATCATTTGGCATTACAGGAGATTCTTTAGACGACAGTTAGAAAATCAGAAATTGGGTGCGAGATGGCCGCCAGCCTGCTAGGACGTGAGGCCGGGAGCAGAGGAACGTTCACTGCTGAAGACACAGCAGAGTGAGAAGACTTAGTGCGTGCTGTAGTGAACTGCAGAGCGTGAATTAGCGATAGCGCTATGGTTACTTGTAGTTACAATCCGTAAGTGTTCAATAAATATTGTANTTACCAATCCAAATCCCGTCTATAGTCACTCATACTTTTGCAATATGAAAATTCTCGTATGTGTAAGTGTATCGCGTGGCACAGCCTTGTTCCGCGGCTCACATTTTGAGAAACACTGGCTTAATGTAAGAGGAGGTATGAGATTCCCATGGCAGTGAAAATCAAGGTACTGTCTTCTTTGATGTGACATCTTGTACTTCGATAGGTAGAAATTAATATTTCGGAGAAATTTATTATTACCATCTTCAGGATAAAAGAAGAGTCATAATAGGATCAGTAACATAAATGTGACTGAGCGCTCAATCGTGTCTTAATGTTAAGCAGCTGAGGCAAAATTTTATTTCCTGAGACAATCCGGTTGATCGGAGAAGCTTTGAGAAGTTTCAGTTGCAATTTGTGTTGTTACATGCTTGAAAATATAAAGGATGATTCATTCGGAGGCTGTTCCGAATTTATAAATAAAAGTGACTCAATAATTTACCAACGAAAACGAAAGTCGGGAAAACTGTGCACTTTGCAACACTGAGAAGGTACATGACTGCCCGGTTCTCGCCGTTTCGGCAACCGATGCAATTCATTTTGCCATGAAGACTGCAGTATTCGCGATTACGGTGCAGTTTGTCGGCATATATTTCCAAGCAGAGACAAACCTATTTCAACATCTGCTGGAACACAATTAATGTATTTGGCAAATTTTGTTTTCATCGGCAAGTTTTTGCTTAATTTATAATCATTAATTAAGGGCCTCCTCCGAGTGAATCACCCTGTAGATTATATAAGAATAAATTAATCTATTTGAATGCTGTTAATGTTTAGTTCGATTATGGGCTTACACTTACAAAGTACAACAGAGAGCCCTTCTCATCTCGAAGAAGCAAACATGTTTAAACACAACCCTGTATTTGCTGTCTTCTTCCCTCTGAATATCAACTGTTATATATGATTCTAATATTGCTCTTTGTCAGTTCATTATAGCCTAGAACTAAGTTCATATCTAAAAACACGACGAGGTTTGCCAAGTTTAATTCCTGTTTGACTTTCACATAAATTGCCTGATATTACTGAAGTTAAAAGTGCAAATGATCTCAATAAATTGTTGCTAGTTTACAAAACATTATAACTTTTATTTAAGTCGACCATGACTGCAATTTAAATATCTGATATTACCAACTGCTTTCTGTCACGTGAAGTTATAATCATTAGTCCAACTTATTGTGGTTGATTCAGCCAGAGAACATGTTTTGTGGTTCTCTGTAATTAGGAGCTGCCTTTGCAGCAAATGTTCGTAACTGTGCTAATATTTTTCTTCGGTCATAAAGCAACTAAATTCTATTACAATTATTGCAAAAATCTCTCATGTAACGCTATTTAACTTTAAAATTAATCTATTTATTTATTTACTAGTGTAACACCCGTTGAGAATTCAACGGGAAATGTAATCATTTGTTACATGAGTTTCCATACTTCCCTTGTTTTTTCACGTATTCCTACATGCTCTCGAATGACGCGTCGAAGCTGGCTTTTAACGCCATCTCCCACGAATAACATGCAACAACATTCAATCACGAACGAACCTTCTCCTTTACACAGTATACTAAAATTCACATATTTACATCAAAATATCATCAATACTCACCGAAGCAACACAACATAATAAAGTTAAGACTGCTCCCTCGTTCGTGACCTAGTACATGTCTTTCGTTCATGGAGCTTGTTGAGGCCCCGTAGTTTATTCCTTCTATGACCCAAAGTTGGGTAATTTAGGAGTCTTAAACTTATTTTTAGTTTACATTTACATAAATACACACATATACAAATATGTGTGTGTTGCTTAAAGACGTTCCCAGTATCTCAGAATACATATGTATGACATCGAATTACACAGTTGTTTAATGAATCATGAACTGGAAGAGATTTCAAATGAATCGGTCGCATAATAATTCCACAAATTAATCGGTCACATTCCTGGAGAGACTAAGGAAATCCATAGTCGAGATAGCCGGTGTCACGTCATACGTTTGAATACATTCACTTCCCAAATGTAAGTCAAAAGCGTTGCTACTTGATCCAGTCTGCTTAATCTACATTACCGAAGCACGTTTAAACTAATCAGTCCTTACTAAATCAATATTATATACATAACTAATAATGTTCAAATGGTAAAATTTCCGAAATAATTGTGAAATATGTATAGGCTTGAATAGTACTATCTTCTGGGATGTGACGCCGTATAGCCCGGTAGATGTTCGACCGATGTTCAGGAGAAAAAGTACTTTGTCAGTATTCAGGGTTGAAATGTAAGGTAAACAGGCAGCCAACCAGCAAGGATAACGCAACGAGTACAGCTCAGTTACAGGTCGCGCTGGAATATTTTTTCTTCTTTTCTCTGACGATGTTAAGCATGCTGGAATTGTGTCAACAGTTTCCGAAAATCCCGCTGATGCTGGCAGTAAAGGGTGACTCACCCACTCCAACACCGCAGTCAGTTCGTGACAACCATTGTCAATAAGTCTTGCCACCCCATTTTTTAAATCCTCTGTTCCTCTGGGATTCAGTTACTGCAGGAAAATTCAGTGGAGCAGCAGTCTAGGGCGAAACTGATTCAGAAATTTCTCAAATTAACTGTAAGAAGCCAGGGAAGGCGAATTGTTAATTACCAGAGTCGAAATATATAACAGTAATGACCCTTTTAACCCCAGTGGTTAATATATGTTCCACCCGCTTTAATACACTAAATTTATGCATTCTGCCCGCGCAGTGTACTTATTAATATGTTCCGTATGGTTCTCACAATAAGCAGCGATTATTTCTCTAAACAGTATTAATCGGTTGGACTTTGGAGCGGAGACGTAGTGTTTCCTGTGAGTTACAACTGAACTCTGCATTCTGCCCACACAGTGTATTTATGTGTTCCGTATGTTTCCCACAGTAGACAGCGATTATTTCCCTGAACAACATTAACCGGTTGGGCTTTGTTATGGAGATGTAATGTGTTCCATGTGTGGTAAGAACTGAATTTTATATATTATTTAGATAAACTTAGGCCCCTGAGGCGTATCTTACATTGAATGGACGAAATATCTCCTTCGTCAATCATGTAAAATATCTCGGTGTAGTCTGTGATAAGAGAATTACATGGAAACTTCACATAGAAACGATTGAACCCAAGGCCTTCAGGACATTTATTGCAATATACTCCTAATTCAAAAGGGATCCTTCAGTCGTCAACAATAAACTAACCCTCCAAAAAGCACTGATCAGATCAGTAATGACTTATGCTTGCCTCGCCTGGGAATTAGCGGCAGACACTTACCTCTTAAAATTGCAGAGCCTGCAAAACAAAGTTCTCCGCACCATTAGAATTTTTTCAAGGTGAACACGGCTTCCAACCTTCCGTATGTATATGATTATATAACAAAATTGTACGGGCAACAAGCAGAAGTCATATAAAATCATGGGAATGAACATGTACACAGCTTATGACAAGGCGAAGCCAGACATAAAAACACAAGAAGCTTACATTTTGCGGTGGTCAAGCTCACAACCATTTAAATGATCAAGCTGCCGTTGTAGCATAAGATACGTAAGTTAGTCATGATCTACTCTATAAAGTCTGTACTGGCCGAAAACTTGTACATAGTTCAAACGGATTTCAATAACATGCTATATGTGCGATACGTACCCGAAGCCTATTCATGAGAGACAAATCCGTTCTCTCGTCAGAGAGAGTGTTACACATGGACTAATTCCACCAATTCTCCATCATCATAATCACCCGGGGCAGGCTACAATAGGCAAATCAGTGGCCGCCATGTCGAGTGGACCCAGTTGGACTCCACCTCCCTCAAACGAATACACAGGGACTACGAGCGCAGCGTTCATTTGCAAAAAAAAAAAAAANAAAAAAAAAAATCTCTGGTCGTAATTCTCAAGGGGTTTGGCGCCAAGACGAACTGATTTGCGATAAATCGCCAGTCGTGAAGTAACTCTTTTCGGAAGAGGTTCCTGCAGGTACAGTTGATACTTTCACTACGTCAAACTAGATCACACTGCATTACAAAGGTACACAAACCAAGTGGACACATATTTAGCCTATACGGTTTATCCGTCCTGTCATTAAATAACCTGACACAAACTTGATATTTCCATCGCCTCGTTTTGGCTAAAGAAACAACAGGTTTCTGAAGCTCGCTCTGCTTCTATCATTAGGTAAGTGTAAGGAACATTCACAATTAAGCCCATTAGATGTAACTAATTTCCGTCACCACTAGACTGTGAGAAATCTGCAGTAAATATGCAAGTCAAACTGAGAAGTTGGCTGTGTGGAATACGTTCCGATTTCTGCTGGTAAATGTTGGCGACATTGTATAACGTTGTGTGGGATATTCCGTTATATAGCATATGTAGTTTGTTGTGGTACAATGATAGATTTTATTATGAAACTGGCAGGAGAAATTGCTTTTCAGTGATCATGATTTCAATGGTGATATGAGATTTCTATTGGCTCATAAAAACAAATTTTTAGGAAGTCTGAAAGTGATTTATTCGAATTCTAAGAATACTAAATGCTGATTGGAAGGAAAAATACGCATATTTCAATATGATTCTCACAATAAACAGCGATTTTGCTGCTAGACAAGATTGGCCGGTTAGGCTTTGTAAGGTAAACGTGTAGTTGTCCCTGTGCTTAATTAATTAAGCCCTACGCCATGAAGACGTATGTGGGAGCGGATGTATAGCTCCACATTTTCTTGACCTCGGCGCTAGTTGGAGGTGGGTGGTCAGTTTCACTTCTCCACCGCTTCACACCCGGGGAGAGGGGCCCATGCACCCATTCGATAAGAGGTTGAATGGACCCCAGAGCCCATACATTGCTAGGCAACATGTTAGTGAAAAAGTTCCGGCGAAAACAGATTCATGGTAAAACGCTCGTTGCTAGGTTACGCAACAATAAATAAGGCTGTGTTTTCTATTGTCCTTGCCGAGCAGAGGTTGAACAATGGGGTTATGCAGCCGGTTTCTAAGCAACGGCTCGGTAAACACATTTCCGCGTATCGGACCGTGCTATTAAAGCGGTGACGTTATCAACAACAATATAGATGGTGTTTTCTTTGGGATTTGTGCCGAATGCTTATAAGAGAAATGACTAACAGAATTCTTTCAGATGCAGTTACGAGTCAGTCGCAAGCTGCTGGAGTGAGTACACAAGAATTTTAGTTCCAAGGTTCCAGAGTGACTGAAGACGAAATACCAAGAAGACTTCATAGTGGTTTGAAGTGCTAGTTTCTGTGTTGGGATCCCTTGCCAAGAGACGACTATTGAAGATGGAGAATCCTAGGACGTGTGCAACGATGAACTGTAGATTGTGTAAATCAGTGATAGCGCTGTATTTACGTGTGATTAAGAGAACCTGTAACTGATGTGCTAATAAATCCAATCATCCGAACTAGAACTCGTTATTTTCATCACGCGTAACCCCATACACGTGACATTATTTAGAGGAAATCAGTCTTTAAAGGGTTTACATTAAGTTTAGAGAAATTTTGGATCTGGTAAGCAACTGTTGATCTCTCACAAAGTCTGCTCCCTGAAGTTAGTCAAACATTCTTACTATTACTACTAACAATAATTTAAAGTTACAGGTTTATGGAGTCAGCTATGTAATAAATATATTAAAGTTATTATAATGATGAACTGAAAAAGACAATATGAGCAGACATGTAGCATGCACTCGTAGCATCATTATTTTGTCTGCATTTGCAGGTCAGAGCCATCAGCACGGTGTCAGAGAGTTATAAAATCTCCCGAGCTCAAGACATTGGGGCACTTCATGAAGAAAACAGTGAAACCGCCCGGCGAAGTTCATTGCGCGCCCAGTGTCAGTAGAATGCCCAACGCTTTGCTGCAGCGCGTAGCCAAATTGTGCTGTAGTGTAGAGATTCATGCCCATACTCAGCTTCGTGACGTTTGGAAACTCGGCAGTCCCTTTCTACCCCGTGTGTTGGTAAGTTGCATGTTCTGCAGTTTGTCATTTAGTGGAAAATGCGTGCTGAAACAGAGTTTCGCCGGGGAACCCAAGATGTGAACATAACAGTCTTCGTTGATAGTTAATAAGGTAAAATTGTTCCTGTGATTAACTAATTAAGCAGTACGCCATGGAGATGCACGCGATAGCTTAGTCGGTTGAGGCACTATGCTATAAGCATGAAGATCTCGGGTTCGAGTCCCGATGAGGTGGATTTCTTCAATTTACCTAATCCTCCCAGCCCTACTATGGCCCTGGTGTCCAATTAGCCTTTAACAGAAATGAGTACCAGAAATCTTCCTGGGGGTAAAGGGCGGCCGGCGCGTAAGTCTGACAACCTTACCGCCATCTGGGAGTCGATTGTGTAGAGAAAATGTGGGAGCCTTAACCTCTCAGAACCCTATGGATATTCAAGATCTGTTACAATGATAGCTTTATCTTTTAGCCATGAAGGTACATCGGGGATGTACAGATCCATTTTTTCTTGACCTCTACACTAGTTGTAGGTGATTGGTGAGCTTCACTTCTCGGCCGTTTTATCCCCAGATAAAGAGCCTCTGATACCCAGTGGGTAGGAGTCTGGGTGGGCCCCAGAGCCGGTTTGAGCAAAGTAGAGAAGAGAAAATTCTTAGCCCTGACAGTTGCACTCAAAACAGAAATAAAAAATTGAGATAGACGAAGGTATGAGAAGATATAAAGCATCCATGAGCTTACACAGGGATGTCCATTTCTTCTTCGTGGGTGTTCTAACGACGCTTTAAATACTGAGATGAGAGGGGGTCTAATTCACGTTAATGTGTCTCACACTCTTAAGGTAAGCCCATCAGATTCTTGTGTAATAATCAATGGCAAATATTGTCACTTCTAACAAAAATATTTCTTTGCCTACTTAACTATCTGTCCAGCAGTAACGCTGTAGGATCACATTCGGTACTCGGTTCGAATATTTGCCGAGAAACAAGTGGTTATAGGAGCTTTCGTTTTTACTTCCCGTCCCTCCAGGCAGATACAGGAATTTTACCTAAAATGCTTCTATCAGTTCCTTCCAAATCCTTTCAAAATCATCGTTCATGTTTCATCCTACCATCTGGATACGAACAATGTTGTAAAATACTTATATTCATAAATTAACTAAACATATTTGCAATTTTTCAGACGCTAATAGTAGCTCAGTAAATCAAAGAAAGCCTGCTACTTTGAGAGAACCCGAAGGTTTCTTGTCTTGTCCGGAAGAACGCACTACTATTGACGTCACAGCTTCTCTCGTTCCTTGCTTGCTTAGAATATCTCCGCCCTTGAAAACAGAGGCAGTAAGTTCCTCCGCAACGTCGGCAAACTTCTACCTGACTACTCGGTTTCACATTCAAGAAGATAAATATTCTTCTATGCCATCGATATTTCTGGCTGAGCAATAGGCTGAACCGTCCAGTCACGGTAGCTCAGCAAGTAGCGACAATGCGGCTTACCACGCGAAACCAACATAGGACAACATTATTACAAGCCCCAGCACGCAAACTGCTATAGATCGAAGTGAACTGGGGCTGGTTTCTGTCTGGTTACTGCGTTAACAATCAACCCTCATCAACTGCATCAGAACACGTTACCAAAATTGGGTTGCATATGTGTGTACAGAATTCCTTCCCTCATCGGTAAGCACCCCATAAAATTACAGTTCATGTGGTTGTTACAACGAATTTCATTACCTTTAGTTTATCACTGCGATATGGGATACTCCACCTGCTACGAGAACGGCAGTACTCTGTCGTCAGGTAGTGACGTATATCGTTACGTCATCATTAGTAAGTTACTAGATCTTATTTTCAATATACGTGTATTTCTATGATTCATACGCCGGTAAGGTAAAAAGGTAAAGCTATCCCTGTACTAGGCCCTTAAGGCCCATAGGATTGTGAGACGTCGAGGCTCCCACATTTTCTAGACAGTCAGCTCACAGATGGGGGTAAGGTTGTTGGCCTTACGCGCCGGCCACCATTTACCTCCAGGAAGATTCTTGGTATGCATTTCTGAATCGAACCCAGAGCCACAGTGCGGCTGGAAAGATTAGATTAATTGTGAAATCTAGTGACATTGGAATTCAAACCCGCGACCTTTTGGCATGTAGCATAGAGCCTCAAACAACTACGCCACCGGGTGCTCCATGCATGTGCCTTTCCTTCCGTAAGCTTGCCTCCACAAAGCATAACGCACAACGGATCCTGAAGTAAATTGATTTTAAACTCGTGATCGTCATGTGCGGGGCTGTATGCATAATTTTAGCAATGGATGTAAACGATTCCTTGGGCCAGGAGTTTTGTACGTTATAACAAGCAACCCCATAATGTAATACTTTTCGTAAATTTACCCAACCCCTAACTCTACCGGTTAGAAAAGTAGAGTTTTGCACATTGTTGCAGGTCTCTATCAGGCTGTACGGTGACAGCAGGAATTAGCTTTGCAGCGTCTGTGTGCCTACAGTAAGCTATAGAATGTCCCTGCACAGTCACGGAAAGTGCAGTTCTGCACACTGTTGCAGGTCCCTATCAGACTGTACAGTGACAGCAGGAACCTAAATAGCTTTACAGCCTCTCTGCACCTACAGTAAGCTATAGAATGTTCCTGTACAGTCACGAAAGGATCGCGAATACTTCTCTGACTGCATCCACATTTTCCAGAAATGTCAAGATTACATCTTACGTGGTTTCCAACATTTGGGCGAATACAGCCATACTTTAAATAATTCTTTAGAATTTGGCAACCTTCCTGGGATCGCCGTCCATATCATGAGAATCCATGATGGATTAACATTAAACCATGATATTTCAGCTTAATTTTTTTTATTCTCTTGGTGGGGGATGGAGTCCAACTGGGTCTACTCGGCACGGCGGCCACTGATTGGCCTATTGTAGCCTGCCCCTGGCGATTATGATGATGGAGAATTTGGTGGAATAAAGATTTGCAGGGGCAACCGAAGTACGCGTAGGAAACCCGCCCCAGCGCCACTTTATCCACCACAAATCCCACTTGATCAGACTTGGGATCGAACCCGGGCCGCCGCGGTGGGAAGCCAGCCACTAACCGCTTGAGCTAGGGCGCGGCCCACGCTAATATAGCTTAGTGAAATATTTGTGGGAACGACTAGTGGCGCGTGAAATGCTCTGGCGGGGAGGAATGGTACGAAACTCAACTCCTGCACGACTTGTCTATAACATGACTAAATATTTATGTTACTAATTTGGGAGATTGCTATAGACTTCTGGTGAACGTTTATGATTTATGTTTTCTTGCAAGAAGCAATCAGTGTAAGAGTATATGGTAAAGGTTAAGATGTACCTGTACTTAATTAAAGACAACACAATGGCGACGTATGGAGAATGGATGTATAGCTCCATGCATTCTTGAGCTCGACTGTAGATCATGGTTCTCAACCGATGCTCTGCAATATTTCGGGAAGCGAGGCACAAGACTGGGGATAAAAAATGCGTTCCTATAATATCATTAAATTTATATTCGTAAAATTATATCATCCTTCCGTTTTATGATACTTTAGATTATATGCAAATTATGATATTGTTTTAAAAATATGCGTACCTTATTTCTAAATTGTAATTCTCTGCTCTAATTCTAATAATACAAAGGAATCCCTTAATTTTTGCCACGAGCACTATGAGGTTCAGAGCCACGGTTGCAGATGGAAAAAAAAAGGTTAGCTTCACGCCCTGCCTGCTTTACTCGCTAAGAAACTGTCCCTGGTACACAATGGATAGGAGACTGGTTCATAATCCATTAACATTATTTGAGAATGGTATTACATGTCATTATATATATTCGGTTCAGTTTGAAAAATCTGTTCATAAGAGTCTATCACATGAAGAATAAGATGTTCTGGGATAGAATGTCGTGTAGTCGTCGAAATTCAACCGACCTTTCGGAGGATAATATCGCAGTCATCTTCAGGATTGAAAAATAAGCCAAACAATAAAACCATTGTTCCAGAACATAGAACTCCTTCAGTTTATACCGTCCACAGAACAAGGGAGACATGGACACAAACGCGGTAGTAGAATAAAATGGATTTTGATGGAACAGGATGGGGTTACATGGACTGGATTCATCTGGCTCAGGATATGGACCAATAGAAAGCTCTTGTGAACGTGATATTGAAAGTACGTGTTATGAAATTCAGTAGCGGATAAACTGTTCCTTTCTCGATGACTTAACTTCATGGAGTTAGTCAGAAACGCTCTACAGAAACTGCTGTTCGTGAAGAACCAAGGTAAAGGCAAGACGCAGGCTCCTGTGTTGTGCGGGAAACCCAGTGAATTCCCAACTTTAGAAATGTGTGCAGCCTATCAGCCCTGATGCCTTCAAATTTCCTACTTTTATCTTACTTGTAACGATGTACCATCACGATATATCTGCTTCATCCTTTCTTCCAATTTTCAAGTTGTCTTTTCCTTATCTTTCTCATCTCCCTGTACATCTTTGAATCGGGTGGGTAGAAGGAGATTTATGAAGACCATTCCCGGCAGTAATGAAAGTCTGAAAGTTCTGTTTCTCATTTAGAGGCCAGTGCTGGAATCGGAGAAAGGTCCAAGTGTTCTTATTCTCCAATTCCTTCGCGACGACTTGGTTGTGTGGAACATTTGACTGTCGTTGCTTGCGACTAGTAGAAAATCACAGTGTAGACAAGCTGTATCTCACCATCGGAACGTGTTAGTGCTGGAAGTTCTGAAGTAACAGATACACCTTAAAACGTACAATTTCACTTCAGAATTCAGTTTCCTATGTCATCTACGCAGAACATAACTCTCACGGAACAATGGCACGATATTCATATTGTTACGTGTATGTTTGTGACTCTCGACGGGGTTTTGCATTGGACAATGGATCTTTTGACCACTTGACAACACGACTAGAAACTACAAGTAATTACAGCGTCATCGCTAATGTAAACATTTTACAAATCACCACAGAATATGTTAATTCTTTTCAGCCTGCTGCCTTCACCGGCCGTTTTCTGGTAACGGCTTATAACTGGGGAGATTCTTCAGCTTCCGCGCTGAAGTCCTCTCTGGATTCCGTCTCGCGTCCATCTCTGTTTCAACTGTCCCTTAAATAACTGTCCCTGACTCTTTCTTCAGACTCCAGTACTGAACTAACGTCGTTCAATCAGGGTCTGAGTCAGTTACTTTACGACCAGCGGTTTACCGCCAATCAATTCGTCTTGAAGACAAGACCCTTGAGACTCACGACCATAATTTTTTTCAACTGAACACTTGTTATCATAGTCCTTATGTAACATCCTCTCTGACTACAGAATGTGTCTGTCGTTTACAGTTGCTGCTGGCCCTCGCCAGAACCGTCATTCTCAGGTCCGAGTCCCGCATTTCACTCTCCGATTTGAGACTCCCATAACCTGGAGCGCCACGTCCCTGCATTTATATCCCCCAGGAACAATGTGGCCCGGTTATACCTCTAGGTACTGGGTTCCCTTTTCGTCACCTCCTACGACTCGCAGGCCTAAGGTGGAAGTATTCGATCTCGCTTACACAAGGGGATCACTTGGTTGTCCCAGTTGCCTATCTTATAATTCCTCTGCACTGTCCGTGCAGACAACACCGTTCCTTCGTATGTCCGCTCCCGCGGGAACGTGTTCACCTAGTCGTTCCCTAACAGCGGCAGTCTGTTTTTGCTTATTAGAATCTGCTGACCTAGCAACGGACGTCGTTCCCTTGTCTGTTTCGCGGTAATTTTCTAGAAACAAATATTTCAGAGCCGTTCGCTAGCAACGGCTGTTTCTCTGGTTCCACAGTTCTTGCTTTGAGTAAATATGTCACAAAAATTATTATATTCTCGTCAACTTTGCGTAAATTTACGTGTAAGTCGAGTGGAGTGCACAATAAAATAAATGTAACCCAAAAAGAGGACATGAAGATGGCACATTTGTGCCGAAACATATGATCCTAGCCAGCTATTGCGTCTGCTGAAAACAATATTATATTGACACGAATATAATAAATGTTATTTTCCTNGATTTGTTACTGTTACTAGATATCTGAACTGTGCCACATTTCCAAAACATGTTGGTTATTATTATTTTATTTTTTTTTACTGCAAATGGGTTTTTACCTGGTGGCAGTAGTACTACAATAAGACACAACACAAGTAACACACAAAACAAAATAACACACCACGCTCGAACAAAACACAGCACACAAAATTACACAAACAATAAAGGACACACTACACACAATGAATAAAATGCGAATACAATTATAACTACAACAAACACAACTACAATTATATAAATGATAAAATGTTTATTCAGCTGGGGCGGAGTTCTGTTGTACGCCGTTGTCAGTGTGTTGACTACATATTTTGAATAACAGGATGAATTGGAAGGGATCTGGAAGGAAGTGATCGTGGCCTGAACGAGGTACTATTCCGGAATTTGCGCGGATTATCTGCTGGAAACAAAGAAAAACCTCACTCAGGATAGCTGGTGTCTTGAATGAGATTCGAATCGAGTACCTCTCTCATGAGTCTGGGGTTTAACCCCTACGCCATCCCCTTTCTATGAGCCGTGTTGAAAACTGAGATTATGCAAACGATTATATAAATCATTCATGTGTTTAGAGCGAAAATTAACACTTGTATATCAAGGATACTATCACTAATTAATGTACTTAACGGTGAAGGCATTTATGTTATGAATAATTGAGCGTAAAATCAATTTAATTAAGGTAATTAACTGAACTGTGTTTATAAATCAGACGTTTCATATTGGCCTGTTATGTCTGAATATAACACTTAAGAGTAATGAGTGATATTCTGCTGTAATATCGCATTAGCAGTGAGAACATATCATAAAGCCCATCCAGACTGCAAAACACTTCTTTGACAAGAGGTCACCGTTATGCTCATATGCCCATTATACTAATTAATGTGGGAACTGCTGTGCAGATGACAATATGAGCTGCAAATTTGTACCTCAGTCGAAGGTAATTTGTTTGAGTAGTGGTAAAACAAACTGTGACCCGTTGGCTGTCCGAGCTTAGCTTTATATACGGATAAAAGGTAAATGACCATAAATATGATTTAGAACTTGGCGACGGTATATGAATACAATTATTGACTTTTCGGACATTATCTATCTTTCTCTTTGTTCGAAGATAGGATCTTGATCTGTCAATTTGGCCCAACTGAATAGGATTTTACCAGAGGACGAAGAAAGAGTTCAGGCTCAGAAATGTCGTTTTTAAATAAAAACGGATGATGGCTAGTGTCCAGAAAAGTCGATAATTTTATTATCACATGTTTCAGTAACTAAGACGTGGTTTTGAATTGGTAATTGGATTTATTTTATACTTAGAGATCGTAATTACGAATAATGATTACACTATTGCTGCCTTACACAATGTGCAATCACTCCACACTAATATTCTCAGTCTATCTGCACTAGTCTTCACGGGTTCATAACACAGGAACTGTAACAGTCCCACTGAATCACACATTCCAAATATTACACATAAATAAAGTCCTCTAATCACACGTTAAAGTCTTCACAGGCCTACTTCTAGTTCTTCAACTACGAACTACCCGTGACTATCTCCTTGCTTGCTTGTTCGCATGCTTCTGCCGGTACTATTCGTAACTTGTAATTGCTTTGTTTCATATGGTCGAGGAACGGATATGCAACACAGGAAACATATGTCATGTGAATATTATCCAGCCAGTCCATTGGCGCGTCAGTCGGATCTTCAGAAAACACATCACATGATCACTATCCACTGTTGTGACGTCACTGCGGACACGAAAACACAGTTTCCTCTATTGTTGCGTAACCTAACAACAGACTGTTAACCAAGAATCTTTCTTTGCGGGAACTTGTTTACCAATACGTTACCTAGAAATGGGTGTACATGTAACAGTATAAATGACCTTCATCATTTCTGAAATATACGGTGAGAAATTCAAGGTACGATACAACGTCCGAATACTCATACATTAAACTGATAAATGCCAAGGCTTCTTTTGTCGCTTAGAGGTGTTCAACATATGTACCATTAACTCTTAAAGACTCCTGAAAATAGACTAATGCACTCTCTGTAAGCTCATTCGTATGCCTTCGACCGGAACTTCCCGTTTAAGCAAACAACCCGCTCCACAGAACTGCCTGTATGTGCATAAATGAATCTGAACTCCTTTCGGCAGAGTTTTTGCACTTGTTTAATAGATCTGGTATCGTTGAATTACAGGAAACATTTTTTTTTGTGCAAGGTTCGCCATTTTCTTGACAACAGTGCCCCTGGTGGAAATCATTGCAGATTCATGTCCGCTATGATCTTAAATATTGACAGTTGCAATTTATCCATTTAAAGGCTAAATAAAATAAAATATTGAGAGAGAAGAGAAAAGGGGGGGTTCGGGTTAGTGAAAGACACTACGTTTAAGTAGGGGGGTGAAGAAAACGTATTTTTCTCCGGTATTGAAGGTTCCCAGGCAGTGCCCACTTCTCCTTTTGGTAGATGTATTTTGAGAGAAGGCAAATCCCTGGAAGTGAAGTAGGTTAATTATTAGAATGTTGATTTTTTTATGAGCAGAAGAGAAGTTGAGCATGGGCTTTTCTTTGTAAAATTTGAATTAATATTTATATAAATGTTGAAATGTTGCCGTAGATTGAAATTTTGATTAAATACTGGGGAGGCATCATGTGAAACATGCAGTGCAACGTAGAATTTGGGTACCAACGCAGAATATTCTTTGGGACTGAGGAAAACCAGGGGTATTCTTGATGAAGTTGGCCAGTTGCAGGATCTTCCAGAATCAGACTGACTTCTAACCAGGAGTCTAGCATTAAATACATGAAACCTAACGTTAATCAGCATCATATTGTTCCTTTATTTGAAAAAAAATTACATCTTTTAAATTTTAAGATATTCCAAAGAATATATTTTGAAGTTTTTATCTAATCTCGTCAATCTTGCCAACTGTAAAGTCCCAAGAACCTAAAATTTTACATTTATGACAATAAGAAATAGTAAATTTGACCTTGTGCTTAATTAGTTAAGCACTGCGTCTTTGAGAGGTATGTTGGAGTGACCTCGGTGCTGGTTGGAGGTGAGTGGTCGGCTTCACACCCGGGCTGCTTTACCCTCAGTACCTATTGTATAGGAGGCTGATTGGGCCCCAGAACTGGGCTGGACGACGTGGAGAAAAAAAATCTTGCTCCTACCTGGACTCGAATTCCATCCCCTCGGCCGTTAAGCCCATAGCCAGTTGCTATACCAACTGAGCTATCCCGGCTACCTCTCTATGAGGATGGAACTAAAATTATAACTACCTATGAAGAAGGATACTGATGTTCCTCTGAAATATTTTTACCTGATTACCAGACTACATAAAGTCATAACGCAGAATACCGCAATGTGAATCTTCATTGCCGCTGACATGCTGTAGTGTAGCAAAGTCAGTGTAACTGTGTGGGGTCTCTAGCAGACTAGGAGGGGCTCTTGCTGGACTCACGGTCCTTCGTCGGCACAGCCCAGCCACTTAACTGAATCTGCAAACAGGAGGAGGCGTTCATTATTTTTTAATCATAACAACGTGAGATAAGGATGGTTTATTAATTTCCTTTAACAATATTCTCACAAAAGAGCCTTCTCCACCTTCAACCATTTCTCCATTTTTGTCTCTTCCATTTTTCGGCGTTCCATTCATGATCTTTGTTGCTACCAAAAATACTTTAATTTTCCTCCCCAAAAACATTGCTTTTAGCCCTTTTCCTCCCCTTCATTGGTTCCGAACAACTTCTCTTGGGTGAAAGCCAAGTCTTTGAACACCCAACCTCTCCTCAGCATCTTCCAGTTTTCTTTCTTCTTGAAAAGCGTTAATTTGGGAGAGCACACCCCCTATCCCATCTATTCTGCACCCTTCTCATTCGACCCTCTTCAACCCCAATCTTTCTTACCCTCAATCCTTTCACCTACCCCATCCGCAACGTCTGTTAAGAAAACTTCAGGTAATCCTACCCTAATAGCTTCATTTCATTAGTAAGGGTAAACTCTTTAAGCAAAGAACTGGCATTAACTTCACTAGGAAGTTCGGTAGTGTTCTTTTCTTTGGTGAACTTTTGTGACGTCGCAAGATTTCACGCAATAAATAGAGCTGAGACAATAATAGGCCTATACCCCATTAACAGTTCCTTTGTCAGTAAGTAAACGCCCAGAAATTTAGATGTTTAAATTATTGATAGAGTAAAATTAAAAAATAATTGTGAAATATCTTTATGCAAACATTTCGAAGAATGAAGAAGGAAAAGAGCCCAAAGACAAAGTGGTGGTGCGGGGTGGAATAGTGAGAGACAATACAATTACGCGGGCAAGAAATATTTAAAAACATTCTTTTAAATCTCAGGTTTTGAAGGTTCCCAGGTAGTGTCCGTTCCTCCTTTTAGTGAAGGTAAAAGCAAATTTGTCATTGTGCATAATTACTTAAGCATTCTGACATAAGAACGTACTGGGGAGGGGAGATACCACGAGATAATTACAGAATTCAGACAACTGTCATTTTGTTGTATTACGTTCTGTAAAAAAAAAAATACCTTGATGAAAATTGTACCTGTTTCAAAGTTGCATACGGTAGCGTAGTTGGTTGAGGCACTATGATACAAACCGGAAGGTAGCGAGTTCGATTCCCGATGAGGCCATTGTATTTTTCAATTGACCTAATCCTTCCAGCCGCACTATGGCGCTGGGGTCGACTCCGCCTCTAACAGAAACGATTACTAGGAATCATATAGTTATGAGATGTCGAGGCTCCCACATTTTCTAGACAATCGGCTCACAGATGGCGGTGAGGTTGTCAGCCTTACTCACCGGCCGCCCTTTACTCCCAGAAAGATTCCTGATACTCATTTCTGTTAGAGGCGAAGTCGACCCCAACGCCATAGTGCGACTGGAAGGATTAGGTCAACTGAAAAATTCAGTGGCCTCATCGGGAATCAGACCCAAGACCTTGCGGCTTGTGGCTTGTAGCCTCAACTAACTACAATACTGCGTGCCCCTGTTATCATCTATAGGAATGTTATTTTGCTGCTTGCTTCTTACTGAGTCCTTGCTCTGCTCATTCCTCAACCCTGAAGATGAAGGCAGTACAATCATCCGAAACGGCATAAACTTCTTCAGGACAACAATAGCGCCACGCCCCAAGAGACAGTACTATTTATAATCACCGCTGTGAGAACCTCAAATCTGCAAATATTGTGTAACAGGACAGGAATTTCACAACAAATCTGGCACACACCATCGTGGTTTGTGAGCAGGTTGTAGTTCACATCTTTTACAGTGACGCAACTGCCCTTTAATTAGGCTAGCGTTAAGAAGACTTCTCTCTAAAATCAACTTTGTCATTAGCGGAAAGTTTCAAACCCCCCTCCCACACCCCAGCGTTTCATTCGGCCCCTGTACTGTTTGCCGTCACTCAACAAATTACTTCATACCACGAAATCAGAGCGGGTATTACAGGATGTATGAGAATTTAGTGTTCATGAACTTTGTTTCAAATATCTTTGAGGGTATGTCATCCCTTGAGGAGGCAACCTTACGGATGGGATGGGCTCTGTGTTCAACGAGATTTCCAGTGAGGCGATTTTCGTTTCTATCGAATGTTGAATATGGAATATAGAACTTGAAATCCTACAAAAATTCTAGTAACTTTCTTATTAAGTAATATGATAGTAAATTATTGTCATTGTTTCCATGGCCTATAATTTTCAAACCGGAAGATAAAAATAAAAATAAAACTGCGCATGTTGAAGTTGATTAACAGCCTGTTGTAATGATTCTATAAGAAATGAAACGTTTGAGTTATACTTTCATATTCCGTAAACAGTTTTATTTTTCTACTTCCGATTTAAGAAATTATAGACACGGATATCCTGACAATAATTTAGAATCATCCTGTATAATTCACGCTATCTGATGATGAAAAGTCAGAGATGTTTTGGACATGAAACATCAGTGTTGTCGGGCGAATTAGGTCGAAAGGTTACGTTTCTCGCTTGTATTCTATGGGAGACCGTTTCGAATCTCAGCCGGGAAATAAAAATCTTATTTGTGGTTTGCTGTGCTTTTCCTCAGTACATCCTATTAAATGTCGGAATAATAAATCAAATTAGTTGATGTCCGCTTCCTTCTACATCCCTTCCAGTTCATGATTCTTTCATAACTCTCTGTTATTCTACGCTCTATAATCTGAGATACTGACAGCGTAAAAATAACAGAAACATTACTAGAATTATTGAGTTTCTGGGCATTATCCATCGTCCCTTTTTATTTAAAACATAATGTTTCGGAGTAAAATTCCAGTCTCTGAATCGTAGTGTTATAAATAGTAAAAAAACAGGAAGATGGATAATGCCCCAAAACTCAATAATTGTGTTAATATTGTAACGGAATTGATCAAAGCGTTGCTGAGGAACGGCTCGGTTAGCAAATCGCAGCAATAAAAGGGAAGCTGTGTTTTCTATGTGGTCCGCGGCAAGCGAAAGCACGTTACCAGGCAACGCAACTGTAAACATGCATCCACAAAAATGGGAGACGGTGTTTTCCGTGGGGTCCGTGCAGAGGAATTACCATGAAGATCATCGGCGCTACAGTACAGTACTCAGTAAGAGACAGCCACGAGAAGTTCGTATTTCCAGAAGAGCTGACTTGCGAAATGAAGATTGGAAGTGTGTAATTTAGTGAGACTTTCACAGTTCCCGTGTAATAAATCCGTTGCCGCGAAGCGGATAGTGAAGTGGAAATAGACTGAGAAGATTGGTGTGGAGTGATTGCAAATTGTGTAAATTAGCAATAATGTAATGATTAATTGCAGTTACGACCTGTGGGTTGTTAATAAATCCAATAACCAATCCAAACCCGTGTTTCAGTCACTGTGACACGTGACAATATACTACAACGCATGCAGTAACAGGAGCAAAACAACACAGAACACGATACACAGATGTATGTAGGAGGAATGCTCACATAAAAGAGGATTGGCGTAATTCGCGTGTTTGAGTGCGACGTGGGAGAAGTCCTGAAAAGTTTTAGTATTTGGAATTCATCGTCATATATGACGAACACAGATTTTAGTCATTTTGGAATGGAGACATTGTGGCATGCAGTACAATAGTTTAGCGTGCATGGGGACACCTGAGGATGGCACATTGGTGCCGAAACATGTAGTGTGGAAGTGAAGAATAAGGTGAAAATGTGTATACACTGTAAGACGGTTAGCATAAACCATTACATTGACACTAACATTGATGTTTATACCACATTATATTTACAGTAAACCCCTGCTAATCCGTTTACACTTAATCAGGATAGAAATATGAACAATGTTTAAAGATTTGAGGCTTTCACGGCGGTGACTATGAAGAAAGCAGTCTTCTGGGATTTGGCACCGTGTATATGTGGTGTTAACCGACGTTCCTCCGAAACGTCGGTTAACACCACATATACACGGTGCCAAATCCCAGAAGACTGCTTTCTTCATGAAAAATGTTGTCCACAGTTGAGTACATACTTTAAACGACACGTGATATTTAAGAAGCCAGGAAAGTCACTTGTCTTACTTAATCATGGAGCTGAGCCCTTCTTAAGGAGCCGCCAATTCTGCAGCTACTCAAGAATTTCCCAGCTTTTCATGGAATCCGGAGGTTCATTACCGTGTTCACAAGAGCGCCCCGCTGGTCTCTATCCTGAGCCAGATCAATCCAATCCATACCACCCCATCCTATCTCTCTAAGATCCATTTTAATATTGTCCAACCACCTACACCATGGTCTTCCCAGTGGTCTCTTTCCTTCTGGCTTTCCCACCACTATCCTATATGCATTCGTCCTGTCTACTCAAACAAAATTTGACCTTTCTTCAAACCTCCATTATTAAGTTCAAAAACAAGTACAGCTTCTGAGTCTTTTATCAATGAATAAATGTATTGTCTTTCATACTTAAATAAAAGCTATAAACTGATATTTTTATTTACTTTTATCATTAAATTTCCATTTGTCTGTATTATAATTTTTTGCCTTTTGCGTATTCTTTTGCTTCGCAAATCCGGATTATCACTTAATTCCGATGAACTCTCCCCCAAGTTACTCCGGATTAGCGAGGGTTTACTCCATTAACTATTTAAAGATTATGTTGGATGTCCGTATCTTAATGAGAACAGACACGTAGCTTTCAGGTTAATTTTAAATTAAAATCTTTACAGACCAATGAACAAGCTGGTTATATGTACCTTCAGGTAAAGTTGTCTCTTGCTTAATCCAACACCGCGCCAGGAAGAGTTGTTTGGGGAACTGAGGTGTAACCTTGGCACTAGACGCAGGTGAGTGGTTAGCTTCAAGTCCATTTGGATTTACCCCTGGAGGAAGAGCCCTCGTTACCCATTGGAGAGGAGGCTTCATGGGCTCAAGAGAAAGTCTGGGCATTAAGAAGAAAGAAAAGCTCTTGCTTCAGTCCGTAATCGAACCCCATTTCTTCGGTCGTTCAGTCTGTGGCCTATTGGTATATGGGCTGAGCTTTTCGGTTGCATTCTGCTTACAGAAGAAATAGGTTTTGGAACACCGTGTCCGAACCGTGACCGATCCTTGTTCTTGACCTGTCGCCGGTGACGAGACGAAGAATCTTTGCACTTTGGTATACAACCATCAGTTACGCAGAGTATGTCAGTATGAGCCAATCTCATAATTAGGTCGAATACTTAAACCTAAATTTACAATTTCGGAATATCATAATTATTTAATGATTACAAATTTCATAATGAAATCAAGAATTAATCGGTCTAACTATTCTTCACCAAATGCAACAAGAATGATCAAGTCAAGGAGGATGAGATTAGCAGGGCATGTAGCACGCATAGGGAGAAGAGGAATGCGTATAGGGTTTTCGTGTGAAAGCCTGAATGAGAGAGACTAGTAGGAAGACATGGACGTAGGTGGGAGGATTAAGAGATAGATCTTACAGAAATAGGATGGGATTCAAGTGGCTCAAGATAGGGACTAATGGAGGGCTGTTGTGAACACGGTAAAGAATTTTCGGGTTCCATAAAATATTGGGATGTTCTTGAGTATGGTGGCTTCTCAAGAAGCACTCAGTTCCATTGAGTTAGTTGGTTAATTATACAGACGTCAGTAAAATTAATTTATTTCTATCTAAAATACTTATTAGTAACATATTTCATAAATTAATTTCAATGTAATGTATTTTTTGACCATGAAGATGGAGGCAATGAATCCCTCCGAAACATCTTTAATGTTGTGATATGCTTCATTTTAGACCCTATATACTAATTACGCTATCCGCCTCACGTCACATTTGCTCGATAATGTACATGGCATTATATCACGAAGATAAACCCATGACATAATCTCCATCCAGCATGTAAGTTCACGCTTTTGATGACAGTAAATGTTAATCTTTTCATCCGACATCTGAATCAGGTACTATCTAAATCCGTTTTGCTATTAAAAATAAACAATAAAATTGGATTCACAAGTATGCAGAGAGATTAGTCATATAGACAGCTTTCAAAATGCAAGATTAAATTCTATTGCTGACACAATGTCATCCAGTTGTCATATTTCATAGACTCACCAGATTGCTCACCAGCAAGGCATGAGGTCAAACAGCCACTCGGTTCTTTATCAAGCGTCCGGTCCTGTTTTGCAGCAGACTTCTGCTGTGTGTCAGTTTTATAAAAAGAGGGCTCTGATAAGCTCTGATCCCACTACAAATATAAACGTTTCAGACGTCAAAATATATTTAGAGAAGTAAGGGATAGATTTATGAGATTTGCGTTACTTATAATCTAGAGAACAGGAAATAATGACATATTCCGTTAATTAGTTAATTCTTTTTCATTTATGCATACAAACAAATGCGCTTGTCTATGGCCACGTACCTAAAGATTATTCGACAACATGCTTGTAATAATATACAGACTATTTACTCGTAACATCACAAACGATCAACGTTAGCAACGCCCTCTGTTATTGTCCTCTGGTGGCACTGTTTGTGTGGAAGATCGTCAAAGCGGAAGGCCCCACAACTTCAGAGTAAACTCCCAGGATGTTTTATCTCACAGATACATGTACATTTGCATTTTATGTATTTAGAGCGAGGTATTTATTTATTTATATATATTTAGTTATTTTTTAATAGATTACACTATTTAATGAAACTGCCAGTAACACAAACTCTATATTGTCGACTGATTAGAATTACACTACACCATATTCGCGGTAGTACAGTCAGAGCAAAATATCTGGACTTCCTTGATTCGAGAATGTAGAATCTGCTAACGGTGCATTGAGTAGCTTACCCATAACTTCGTAGGATTAATCAGTGAGGTTTTGGTTTCTCATGTCAGTGACTGGGAGGTTTAATATCTTCTGAGATGTGACGACTTGTAGTCTGATTGGTAGTTTCAAGATCTTCAGAGGAATCTACGCCCTATATATATATCCAGGGCACAGGAATATGTCCTGAAGATGGAGACTGCAGATTTTTGCGGAGAAGTTAGTAATTATGTAGATTCTAAAGGGTTCAGACCATGGTGTATAACACTCAGCATTACTGGGTTTTTGTGCTTTGTCCATAGTCCGATATTCTGGACACCAGAAAACACAACGTTTCGGAAACTGGATCTGTTTCCATCCTCATGTGGGGGGGGGAGACACCTCTCTGTTGGGTCCCTTACAAAGAGATTGAGGTTAGCTCTTTCCAAGGGACCAAACTGAGTAAGTCTTCCCTTCCCTCTCACCTGAGAACGGAAACAGCTTCCAGAATACCGGACGATGGACAAAATCCGAAAAATCAGTAATTCGAAGACAGTAGACACTAAAGTCATTGCTGTGGGGACCTAAAATTTCACTCATTACGTAACTCGTTGTCTCTAAGATAGGAACTGTGGTTTTAAATACATTACTATTAGAGGAACGCAAGGGTTCTTCACTGTCCTGAAGTAAATGCTGAGATGTTTCAAGTTACTTCTGAATGACTGACTTTTTTACAGCCGTCCTGATTTGTAATGGTCAGATTTAAGCCCCTCAACTATAAAGACCACTAAATGGTCTTACAAATTTTTGTAATTCGCCTTTAATTATGAAAAATACGTGTATAAATTCCGCAGTCCCCTTCTCAAGTCACTTCTTCTAACCTTCTTAGAAAACGGTGTTTTTCCCTCTCCACAACAAATTATCTCTTAGTTTTCTTACATATTTCCTTTTTTAACTACTTTTATACTATGCTTACCTGCATTTTTCTGTTTTTCAGACATCTAAGGTTTTATAAATGGCGGAAAATTTTTTGAAAAATGAACAACTTATATTATCAGACTATAAAGTTTGGGATTAAGGTAAAGTAAAGTTGTCCCTGTTGCGGAATGAGCCAATTGTAGCAGCTACAGGAGCATTTTAGATTTCAGATTCCCACAGTTGTGAGCGAAGAATGGGGTATTCTGGCTTGTACCATTGTGTAATTAGGAGAAATCCCGACGTTTCGGATACATTTTATCGGGTTAGAGGGGTTTGCAAAGTCTAAATTAGCAAGAAGAAGTTGGAAAGTTCGAAATGTAGACATTAGTAAGAACTACACGGTGCTACAAGTCAGAGAACCGCGCTCTTTACATGAGCGTAATTTTGGGCGTGTGGATACGTCACAGATGCGGATAATCAGTCGGTACATCTGACACTAATGACGCTTCGCCGGATTGGAGTCTCGCTCCAGCACCTCCTCCTGATAATAGACGCCATCAGGCGCGTCTCCGTCACAGAGAGGAACAGGTTTAATCAGGGCAGAAATAAGTATATGTGTGTCTAAAACAAAACGCTACTGCAGGTTGACAAGTGGACATTCTACTGAAACCTCCGTCGCCCCTTCCTCGTCCCCTCACCACGTCTAACTAAAGTCACTTCGGAGTGCTTTGCTATGTTTCCGCTTGCGTACGTACCTCCGTGCTTAACTCCCTGACGCGGTATGCCAATCACTAACTTCCACGGCAGTGTTGTCTAACTTCGTGTTCTGTGTTGACAGGCTGTAGAGTGCATTCACCTAAGATAAAATGAATTTAGAATCGCGTTGAATATTTAGAATGGAAAACGCGTGTTCGACTGGAAATTTGTGCCGTCACAGCCTGTTGTCTTCATGATATATAATTAGTTTGTATAGCGACTCTCCTGTGGGCTGGACAACTGAGGAACTGGGGTTAGATTCCCAGCAGAGTTAAATCTTGCTCTCCTTTCCTCGGTGTCTAGACGGTCCAGACAGGCTCTAGGGTTTATGAGGCTTCCTGCCAAATGGGTCCTCTGGAAAGAATAAAAAAAAAACTCCGTGGTTTTAGTCCGCAAGCGAACTAAACCGATCCAGCAACCGCTGCTTGTCGGCGAAGTTAGCGCCTCTGTGATCTAGTGGTCAGAGTTCCAGATGTCCTGGGTTATATTCCCGGCTCTTTTATGAGAAGCAGTGGGTCTGGAAAGGTCCACTCAGCCTCGTGAGGATAATTGAGGAGTTACTTGAATGGAAAGTAGCGGCTCCGGTCTAGAAAATCGAAATTAACGGCCTTGGGGATTCTTTGAGCTTACCACGCGACACCCTCTCTATCCGCTAAGGTTGGGCAGAAGCGAGACGTGAAAATGATCACTGACCTCCGTTTTTGAGGATAGGAATTTGTGGAACCTTACCTTATATACCCCGTAAGTCTTCTTGTGGTGATACTCATTTCATTAGGCACAGCGAAATATAGAAACTAAATATGTACCTGTACTTAATTAATTAAGCATATGACTTGAAGATGTATGGAGGAGTGGAGCTATACCTCCATCATTCTTGATCTCAGCACTAGATGGATGTGAGTGGTGAGCTTCATGCTTCGGCCGCCTTCCTCCCGCAGAAAGAGACCCCGGTATCAATTGTATAGAAGGCCCGGTAGGCCCAAAAGTCGGTAAGGACGCTGTGAAGAAGACAAAATAATCTCCTGCTGGGAGTCGAACCCCGGCTGTGCAGCTCGGAACCCATCGCTATAAAAACAAGGATATGGACAAATTTATATTTAATTTAACCCCCTTTTGATGTTAGGAGCCGTGGTAACTCAGTCAATATAGTGCCTTGGTTACAGGTTGGACGACCGAGGGATCAGTGATTGATTCCCGGCAGAGCAAGTGATTTCCTTCTTCACCAGATATGGGTCCCACCCAGCCGGGATTAAAGCAGCAGGGGCGTGAGGCTATTCATCTGGTCTCGAGTTTCAGAATGGCGGAGATATATCTCCATTCAGATGCATCTTGTCATGGAGCAGTATTTAATTAATTCAGCACAAGTAAAACATCACATTTTTCTTACTGCTTACCCATAGGTTTTTGTGGAACAGGATGTAAAATAAACGGGACATCATTCTTAATGAGATGTCCGTTATATTTCTCATTATATTTTGTATTTAAAAATAAACTCTTCCATTTTATCTCTTTTGAAATGGAACAGAGACAAGACACGCGATACAGGAGCAGAACTACGCTTAGTAACTTCCCCTCTGATCATTATTACAGCAAAGTCCGTCTCTTCAAATCTAAGCTCTTGTGTCTCCATCACGGTGAACTAGTTGCGCTGAAAGCACTTCAGATTACAGCAAGCGTGGTTCTGATGCGATATGGCCATACACACAATCATAACAACGTTTCATACGCACGGGATTGCAGGATTAGTGTGAAGTAGGAGCTCATGCACTCACCTAATCGCTGTATAGACAGAAACACGCCGCTCAGCAATCCCGCTCTAACAGGGGGCTTCATTCCAGTGCTCATTTGGACAAACTTAATCAGCGACAGTTGTTTTGCAAGTCACTGACACCACAAGTGTCAAGCAGCCATTTTAATTTTGCAGAGTTGTTCGTCTTTGGTGACTACATAATATACATAGTGTACTGTTTGAGTTTACGTTCATGGTCCACGGAAACCCCGACAATAATTTAGAATCACATTCTACATACAAATAAACATATACGAAATTTCAGCGGAAGGAACGGGGGGAGAGTTGGAGTAGAGAAAACACTTTTACTCGTAACTGGGGTGTGCTCAGTTCAAATCTCCGTCACGACACCGTCTACCATGGTTGATGAGTTCACTTGGCACTGCGGCCACTGCTGGCCTATTGTACCAGCCTCGGATGACAGATGTTACATGATTGTGGAGCAATGGTGGAATGAAGATTGGCAGGGGAAATTTAAATACTCGGAGAAAACCGATTCCAGAGCCACTTTGTCCACCACAAATTCCATATGACCAGAACCGGGCTCGAACTCAGGACGCCGAGGTGGGAATACTGGGATAGCACCTCGATTCGGAGACGACCGCTTCTTTCCGTATCCTTTCTAATCCCTAACTTACCAATCATTGTACCATTCGAAGCTGTACAGTCCAGATATTAACAGCATCGTAAAATAACTCACAGAGCATGTCTGGTGAGAGCCTGGATTGTGAAGGCAGCAGACAGCCGTTGCTAGGTAACGGCTCTGAAAACAAGCCCGTCGCTACTCAGTGACCATTAGCCTTCACTGGAAGGCCGCAACAGACACTGCACGCAACACTAGAAGAGCTGTTGGAAGCGATGCTTCCTGTGAGGTCCGTGCCGAGGCTGTATAATGAGGATCAGATGCCATTACGAGTGAGTCGAGAGACTCTGCAGCTAGACAGTCCTTAGACGGCAGAAGAGTATGAGGTTGGTGTAATATGGCGGCCGGCCTGCTAGGGCGTGAGCCCTGAAGCAGAGGAGTCGAGTTGAGTCTTATGATACAACCGACGGTCAGCCGGACAGTCTGTCTTGGAATAAAGCACCCATCTGGGACTTACGAGCAGATCTTTATTACGGCCAGAAAACTGCAGGTTTCTTGACGTGGGGGCTCTCTCTGACGATAGGACGGGTCTGTAGTTTAAAATTGCTGCTGGTCCTCGCCAGCGCAGTTAGTCTCGGGTCCGAGTTCCGTTGGACTCGCGACCATATTTTACTGTCTCAGATTTCAGACTTCCTTTACGTCACCTCCTACGACTCCCCGGGTCACGGTGGAGGTACTGGATATATAAACGAAACACAATATAACCCATCAGCGGCAATTAAGACAAACATTACAAAACTCCACAAACGTGAGGCCTTGCATCCATGACCGTGAATTAATTTACGGTCAGAATCCATAAAAAAACAGTGTATTATCAAACCAGAAGCCAACACTGAAGAGACAAATTCTAAGAGAAGAAAGTGTTATACAATCAACGATAGGGGACAGTGTATCGACTTACAAAATCCGGAATTATTTAAAATAAAATATCAGGATGATGGATAATGGTTAAGAGTCGATTACTAATAATTAACTTCAACACAAATGTTTCTACCATATACAGTTAATGTCTTTGTTAGTTTTGTGCTTTACATTTTAGAATATATGGGTTTAAATCTTGTTACTCAGTGAAGGGACTTGAACGTTTCTGAAATTTAGCGATATGCAGTCAGAACTCCACTCCGTATTGTTCCGAGAGCCAGCCTTCTTCTATAATCCTCTCAACACAGCAATCCATCCATTACACGGTTCTTCATCACTAGTTGGTAGCACTGGTGCTAAGCCCAGACCATTGTTAGCCCCTGATTACTCGTCATTACCCGATAACTACTGCAACTACGAGCACTCTCTGTGAATGGAAATTGGGGATGCATGTTCTAACATTGTCTGCTGTATTCAGGTCAGCAGTTCAGATGTAGCGCAACGCAAATACAAGAGATGGTAGAACATGTCGATAATTAACAATATTTACCTGTGTAAGTTTTGAGGTTTTCACGGCGATGACTATGAAGAAAGTCGTCTTCTGGGTTTAGGCGCCGTGTATTCTTCGTTTTGGCCGACGTTTCGGAGGAACTTATCGCCTTCATCTTCAGAGCAGTTGAATGGCTTGGAATGTCTCTGCATTCCAAGCCATTCAACTGTTCTGAAGATGGAGGCGATAAGTTCCTCCGAAACGTCGGCCAAAACGAAGAATACACGGCGCCTAAACCCAGAAGACGACTTTCTTCATAGTCATCGCCGTGAAAACCTCAAAACTTACACAGGTAAATATTGTTAATTATCGACATGTTCTACCATCTCTTGTATTTGCGTTGCGCTACATCTGAACTGCTGACCTGAATACAGCAGACAATGTTAGAACATGCATCCCCAATTTCCATTCACAGAGAGTGCTCGTAGTTGCAGTAGTTGTCGGGTAATGACGAGTAATCAGGGGCTAACAATGGTCTGGGCTTAGCACCAGTGCTACCAACTAGTGATGAAGAACCGTGTAATGGATGGATTGCTGTGTTGAGAGGAT
>NW_019738961.1:197945-248078 GCF_002891405.2 Cryptotermes secundus | reverse complement strand
AAAGGCCTCGACGGGAACCTCATTTAAAGCTGTTGTCACGGCCGCTTGGATAGCCTGAATGCTTTCAAAACGGCGTCCTTTGAGTGCAGTCTTGATCCTCGGGAACAAAAAGAAGTCGGCCGGAGCTAGGTCGGGGCTGTAGGGTGGCTGCGGCAGCGTTGCCACGTGATGCTTCGCCAGGAACTCACGGACGAGCAGAGACGTGTGGCTGGGCGCATTGTCATGATGCAGCCGCCAGTTAGCGGCGATGTCTTTTCGCACGCGGATGGCCCTTTTCCTTAATCTTTCTAGAACATTCACGTAGTAGGGAGCGTTGACGGTCTGTCCTTGGGGTAAAAACTCTTTGTGGACCACACCCTTGGCGTCGAAAAAGACGGTGAGCATTGTTTTCACTTTGGAGTTGCTTATCTTCGCTTTCTTCGGTTTCGGGGAAGCCGAGGTGTGCCATTCAGCACTCTGGAGCTTCGTTTTTGGGTCGTATTCAAATGTCCACGTTTCATCACCGGTAGTAGCACAGTCTAAATAATGAGGTTCAATTTCCACACGTTCCTTCAATTCACTCGTCATCAACACTCGATTGGCCTTTTGCTCGTCCGTCAACAATTTGGGGACCAGCTTGGCGCACACCTTTCGCATGTTCAATTCGTCCATAACGATGCGATGCACAACGGTTTTTGGAATGTTCAGAGTGTCGGCTAACAACCGGACAGTCATTCGACGGTCAGTATTCAACAAATCACGCACACGAGTCACATTTTCATCGGTTTGGCTTGTTGATGGCCGTCCAGAGCGGGGGTCATTTTCCACTCCTTCCTGGCCCTCCTTAAACATCTTCACCCACCTTGTAACTTGCACATATGATAGAGCAGACTCCCCGTAGGCTTGCTTAAGCAGTTCGTGAGTTTCGGCAGCTTTTTTGTTGAGCTTTGTGCAGAACTTGACCGCCCAACGTTGTTCGAAAGTATCCGCCATCGCTCGCTGTGACGTGGTCACTAAACACAGGTGCACTAAATCAGCGATCCTGACGCCTCCGATGCTCAAGCAGACTGACCTTGGGCGCGCTGTGAAGCTGAAGGGCTTC
Source organism: Cryptotermes secundus (assembly GCF_002891405.2). Classification (NCBI taxonomy): domain Eukaryota; kingdom Metazoa; phylum Arthropoda; class Insecta; order Blattodea; family Kalotermitidae; genus Cryptotermes; species Cryptotermes secundus. The sequence goes on along the minus strand of NW_019738961.1, from coordinate 246,997 downwards.
CCCCCCCCACAACCCAACCGGTTCCAGCGCGCTCCGACCAGTAGGAGCGCGGGAAAGAAATATATTTCATGACTTTTGGGACACACCTTGTATTTTCCCCCATAGCTTTAAAATTGGAGTCGGGACAGCGCAGTCGGTATAGCGACTGGCTACGGGCTGGACAACCGAGGTGTCGGAGTTCGACTCCCGGTATTGTCAAGAATTTTCTCTTCTCCAAGTCGTCCAGACTGGTTCTGGATCCCACCCAACCTCCTATCCAATGGGTACCGGGGCTCTTTCCCCGGGGGTAAAGTGGCCGGGGAGTGAATCTGACCACTCACCTGCAACTAGTGCAGAGGTCAAGAAAATATGGATCTATACATCCACTCCCCCATGCGTCTTCATGGCGTAGTGCTTAATTAGTTGAGCACAGGGGCAAATTTACCTTTAGAGCATTAAATATTGCTCTTCTTAAGGAGACTCGGTATATTCTGTGAAGTAGGAACTGAATTTTTGAATATAATTAGACGCTACACATATATTTGCCAGCGGAACACGAGTAACCAGGACAGTTCAATGAAGAACAGGAAACAGCAGAGGATTGTCCTGACACATACAAATTTTTATATAATTAAAAGTTTAGAAATAATATTTTACATATTTTAATATTAACAAACCCAAAATTGGTTTAAACACGTGTTCGAACGTACAACTCACACAGGCCATATGATGCTATAGTACAGTGTACTAATTTACGTAAATCAGATGCACCTGATGTTGCCCGCGCGTGTCTAAACAGCTTCGTTGAATTAGCAAAAGGGCATGGACTGAGTGGTAATTGACAAAGGACTTTTAAAGCTGCCTGAAGATTGTATATTGAGAATGTGTGTGCATATATCGAGTCATTAGATGAGTTTGAAACTTCAGTTTATGGCATTTATACTGATAATTGCAGTCACTTTGCAGACAATTTCAAATGTGTCTAAGGTTTTAAGAGGATGAGGACATAAAAAAAATAAACATAGGATATAAAAAAAAAATAAAAAATAAACTAAACAATAAAAATAAGGCATAATGTTGAAATATAGGGCTGGAATATCTCCACCGTATCCCTGAGAGTCGTAGAAGGCGTCGAAAATTGAACCCGGTGCCTATAGTTATCTCAGGGCCACCCTGTCACTGGGGATATAAATACCGGAACCTGGCACTCCGGGTTGGGTTTGGATGAAAGATTGACAAACTTGCTCTGTAAAAAAAGAATTATGGTTGCGAAATCCAAATAAGTGAAACAATCTATTAAGGAAGCAAAAAGGGCTGTTTTCCCAAGAGTGAAAATAAAGAAGGATACCGACACGTCAAAAATAACTAAATAATATTATTCCTATCTTGTGATTGGCAAAATATCAGAAGAAGCTATTAGTGTTGAAGCCAGTGCTGATGCCTCGGGGCAGTTGTACTGACAGCTGCAGAAAACTCCCAGTGTCTCTCTAAGGTTTCAAAGTGCCAAATTTACCATCACATATGCCTTAGATTTCCTGGTCATCATCAATAAAGAAACCCTAACTTAGACAATAAGTTTAGAACGTTTTAAAGAACACTGGTTAATATATGTACCACCGGTTTTAATATTTGAAAACTCAGCATTACTCAGTAACTCAATGTGGATTAATTATGACGCTCAGAACCAGCAACGACTGTTACCCTACGTGACATTAACAGACTTGTTTTGAAATGAAGATGCAATATGTTTTCTGCGAGGTACAAAACTAATTTTAAAATATTATTTACATGTATCGAAAGGGTTCAATATATTTGACTTTTATCGTTTCCAATTTCAGTAAATTAAAGAGGAAGATTGCGATGAACGTTTCAGATAAATCTGCTGATTACATCTTAACCATGAAGATGAAGGCAGAATATTCCTTTGAAACGCTGCTACCTATCTGTCCAATCTACATCATGTCACGTCCCAGAATATAGCAACACCCATAGTCACCGATGTGATAAAATCAGATCTCAAGATGATGGCATTAGATTCGGTGCTCTTACAGCAACATCGATTAAAGTTACTGTCTCCTTGGTTGTTACGCCGTGTGGTCCGGTAGAAGTTCACTGAAGTTCCAAAGGAACTTCCTGTCCACTTGTTCCGGCTCGAAGAGTAAACTAAGCGAACATGTACGAACCAACAAGCAAACTTGCTCTTCTATCTGAAGATGCAGGCAGTGCATTTCTTCGACTCTTCGGAATACGTCTACCAGATCACACGGCGTCATCTCACTTGTTAGGTAGTCACTGCATCATAGCAAAGCTCTGCTGGTACAAGTTTCTGCCTGGTTTACTCTTCAGTCGTTAATGTGGGGCCAGTTGCTGTAATTCTACCAGATTAGACGGGGTTACATCCAGGAAGATACTACAAATCCACAGCATAAGTTTAATAGTTAAATATTCCAGAGCAGAACTCGTGGTGAGACTAAGTCCCTTGTACTGCGGTCACTTCTGGTCTATTGAACTAGCCCCAGATGGTAGGTGAGGGTGATTGTGGAGCAATTGGTGGAATGAAGATTGGCAGGGGAAACCGAAGTATTCGTAGAAAACCTGCCCCAGCGCCACTATGTCCACCATAAATCTCACATGTTCAGACCCGGGCCCGAACTCGGGTCGCCGCGGTGGGAAACCAGCGACTGATCGCCTAAGCTATGGCGCGGCCTTAGCGGTAGCAGTAGCAAATAGAGTCAGAATAAACGCTCGTCACTACACATCCGGACATAACGGAAAGTAAAAATGACGACTGTGCAAAATTGTGAATTTTTAGACATGTGGAGTCACTAAGAAGGATTTATAGTTACAAAACTGTTTTAAATAAAAAGTTTCTCATTACACGAGGGTGAGTCAGTAAATACGTCACAAATGGAAGTAAACCCGACGTAATAGGTTTTCTGTGTGTATCAGTAGGTAACAGCACAGTAAAGATTCATGTAGCAGACGCGCATGCGCACGTTCAGAGACTGGTTCCAGTAGTCAAAATGGCGACCGTGTTGGAGGAGTGTACTAAAGAAGAACAAAGTTCTGTTGTGCGTTTTTTGGGCAAAAGACTCAGTGCACGGATATTCATAAAAAAGATATATTTCATGCTTACGGTGGGAAGTGTTTTTTGCGAAAAGCTGTAGAGAGATGGGTAGAGAAATTCTCTCAAGGAAGTTTGAAAGTCTGAGATGATGTAACGGAAGGGCAGAAGTGGCTGACACAACAGTCAAAAGACTTCTATGCTGCGGGTTTCGACTCACTCTAATGGGCTGGAATTATGTTACGAAAATGAACACAAAGCCTCGGACCCGGACGGATTCCTTGGATAAACGACCTAAGCTAATGAAAATTGATATGAGATTTGGCACTTGGAATGTACGGTATAGTGCAGGTTCGCTCAGGGCAGTGGCAGAAGAAATCTTAAAATATAAGTTAGATTTAGCGGGAGTACAGGAGGTCAGATGGGATGGAGGTGGCATCGCACCAGCAGGAGACTATATATTTTTCTATGGAAAGGGGAATGCAAATCATGAATTGGGTACCGGTTTCTTCGTACATAAGAGAATCGTATCAGCAGTTAAGAGGGCAGAATTCGTTAGTGATAGGATATCATATATAATACTAAAAGGTCGCTGGTGTGATATCATTGTTATGAATGTTCACGCCCCAGCAGAAGATAAGATTGATGACATAAGGGATAGATTCTATGAAGAACCTGAACATGTATTGATAAATTCCCGAAGTACCCTATGAAAATTTTGTTAGGAGATTTCAATGCCAAAGTAGGGAGGGAAGACATTTTCAAACCAACAATTGGGAATGAGAGTATGCATGAAATTAGTAATGATAATGGAGTTAGAGTTGTAAACTTTGCAACATCAAAAAATCTTACTGTCAAAAGTACAATGTTCCCGCATCGTGACAACCATAAATTTACTTGGACATCTCCTGATGGGAAGATACACAATCAAATAGACCATATTTTGATAGATAGGAGAAGGCACTGAAGTATACTTGATGTTCGATCATTCAGGGCAGCAGATTGTGATACTGACCACTACCTGGTGGTGGCAAAGGTTAGGGAAAGACTGGCAGTGAGCAAACAAACACACAGAGTTCACATGGAGAGGTTCAATCTCAAGAAATTAAATGAGGTAGAGGGCAAAGAGCAGTATTGTGTTGAAATAGGTTCATTGCTTTGAAAACTTGGAAACTGAGGTGGATGTTAATAAAGCTTGGGAAACTATTAGAGAAAATATAAAAATATCTGCCAAAGAAAGTCTAGGGTATTATTAGGGACCGGATTTTAATGCAAATGCATATTTCTTTCTTGCAACCAGAAAGTATGCTCGTCTGGATATGTGTATGAATGACTTCATTTCTTAAATTTTGGACATTGTTTGATGGTGCATATAAATGCATATTTTGCCTGTTTTATGAATAAGCATCATATTTTCGAAGATCTCTATTTATATTGCATATTTCCTTTCTACAATGTTTATCATACATATTTTTTAATTTTATGTACAAATTTTCAGTCATTGTCGTGTGTATACAATTTTTCTCTTCCATAGGTTGCATATTTGACTCAACATTTCATCATGATTCATGTTTCTGATGCAGTACCCAGGACAGGACTTCCCCGATCCCTCTACTCGTAACTTGCGTCATCCGCGAATTTTTTATCAGTTCCATGAATTTACTATGGCCGAATAGCATTCAGTATGAGCGCGTATTGCTCTTTGTGACTGATGCCGCAAGTTATATGATGAAAGCCGGTACTGCTCTTAAAGTTATATTTCCAAATATGACACATTTGACTTGCCTTGCCCATGGGTTCCATCGTGTTGCAGAAACAATTCGTGCAAATTTTCCCCTTGTTGACAGTTGATGTCTTCTGTGAAGAAGGTATTTGTTATAGCGCAAGACAGAAAAGAAGTTTTTAAAGCAGTAGCACCGAGCGTTCCACTTTCGCGAGAACCAATTTTAACGCGCTGGGGCACGTGACTGTGTGCAGCGAGTTATTATACCGAACATTTAGAAACAGTTAGGAATGTCGTGAATACATTTGATCCCAAAAGTGCAGCATCAATTCAAATTGCCCAAGATGTACTAAAAAACTAGAAACTAATCTTTCCTATATCTTTCCTAAGAAAAACACACAAACTTTAATTGACGAAAGCAAAGAGGTCGGTCTAGAAGTAAACACAGAGAAAACTAAGTATATGTTACTGTCTCGTCACCAAAATGCAGGGTCAAATCATGACATAAAGATAGGAAACAGATGTTTTGAAAATGTGGCACAGTTCAGATATTTGGGAACAACGATGACAGATCGAAAGCTGATTCAGGAGAAATTAAGAGGCGATTGAACTCGCGTAATGCTTGCTACCATTCAGTCCAGAACTTTCTGATTTCTCGTCTGCCGTCTAAAAATATAAAAATTAGAATATACATAACTATAATTTTTCTTGCGGTACTGTATGGGTGTGAAACATGGTCTCTGACATTAAGGGAGGAACATAGACTGAGGGTGTTTGAGAACAGGGTGTTGAGGAGAATATTTGGACCGAAGAGAGATGAAGTGACAGAAGGTTGGAGAAAACTGCATAATGAAGAGCTTCATCACTTGTACTCTTCTCCAAGTATAATTAGAATGATCAAGTCAAGAAGGATGAGGTGGGAAGGTCTTGTAGCACGAATGGGGAGACGAGGAATGTGTATGTGATACTGATGGGAAAGCCAGAAGGAAAGAGGCCAAAGGGAAGACCAAGACTTAGGTGGGTGGACAATATTAGAATGGATCTTACAGAGATAGGATGGGATGGTATAGATTGGATAGATCTGGCTCAGGATAGGGACCAGTGGAGGGCTTTTGTGAACACGGTAATGAACCTTCGGGTTCCATAAAATACTGGGGAATTCTTGACTAGCTGCAGAATTGGCGGCTCCTCCAGAAGGGCTCAGCTCCATGAGTAAGTATGTAATGGGATGGAACAAATGTGTCCATATTGATGGAGGATATGTCGAGAAATAAAGGTTTTATCCAGGTTTGAATATCACGTGTTTTACATTTTATGTCCATTTGTGACCTTTTTACTGACTCTCCCAAGTATAAAACCTTCATATAATCATACTGTGTGTTTCTATGCTTATTGAGTGTATTGGCTAGGTATCGTAGGTGCACTTCTGTGAATATTCCTACCCTCGGTTAAAGGGTGCATCGGCGATAACGGACGCCCTATTCCCCACCCTTATTAATCTTCTATAACGAGGGTTTACTGTCTTAAACTCGTTCCAAACAATCATTCGGCTCTCTTACATATATTACGTTCCTGGAGAGAGCTCGTAAAGCGAAGTTTCATACTGCAGTAGGCGCAATGCTATAATTTGCGGTTATCTTCCCGAACAACCAAAAATGACCAAAATACGTAGAAATCATCAGTGTTACTGCATGAAATGAAACATGTTAAGTACAAGACACATGCTATGTTTCATGCTATAGGCCTTGGGAAACCCTGTTATGTTACTAAGAACACCACTAACAATTATTCAAGCTGTTAATGTGCAGTAACGCTGTATATGAGATTAATAGCCGAGAAGAATGTGGGGACAACTGACTGGGTGTTGCTGCGTTCATTTATTTCCATTTTTCGTTCGCACGCAATCGTTTCTGTTGTATAGGAATTTCGCATACCGATCACAGTGGTCGCGCGGTCTGAGGTAGGCCGCACACCGGCATGTGTCAAGACATGTAATAGTCAAGACAAGATGTCTGCGAAATGGCGCAAGGAAAGGAACATAGTTGAATCAAATGAGATTATGAAAACCGCCGCACACCGGTCTGAGTCATGATGCCAGCATAATCTCCTTCGTTTTAACTGTGTTCCTTTCTTTGCGTCATGTCGCAGACATCGTGTATTGACTGTTACATGTCTTGACGCATGCCGGTGTCCGGCCTACCTAAGGCATGAAACGTCTTCTCCAGCTTGAACACTGGGATTGTGGGTTCGAATCCCTTTCGAGGCACCGATGTCTGTGTACGTTTATTCTGTGTTTGTGTTGTTCTGTGTATAGGTAGCGGCCTTGCGGCGGGCTGATCCCCCGTCCAAGGAGTTCTACCGACTCTGTATGGATTAAGAAACTGAAAAGTGGCAACGGTCCAACAAATGGCTGTAGAGCCATAGAGAGATAGATAGATAAATAGACAGACAGACAGCAGACAGATAGATAGACAGACAGACAGACAGACAGATAGATAGATAGATAGATAGATAGATAGATAGATAGATAGATAGATAGTTAAGAGCGTCATAACAAAAGTTTTGAATTAAATAATTTTCATAACGTGTATCTTCGAAAAGCGAGGGCTATTTGTATTTGCAATTCACGATGCGTCGATCCGTATAATTAACTTCATGTGTCTGAGTGTAAGCTGAACTTCCATGCTCAGTTTCAAACACCAGTCAACGATCAATAACACACGTAATAATCTCATTGAACATCTCTGACCTATTGTCACAGAACATAACGGGGGTATAATGGCATTAAATAGATCCATTACAGTGTATTGCATATGTTGCATTGATACGGTAAATTCGTTAGCAAATAAAGCATCAATGACTTTCATGATGCAATGATTAATTATGAAGGCATATAGAGTACAGTTTAACGAGATGATTAAATTGAGTAACGTCGAACACACAATTAAACAGAAAATATAGAGCAGCAAGGCTTTGAAAATCTTTGTGACTCTGTCAGTTATATAAATATAAAAATATCTGTATATTACATGTGGTTATGTACCATAGACGGCCCGCAATCCTTATGATTAACTTACCGGAGTAGAGCGGTCCTTGAGGAGACAACAGTCGCTTAGCCGATCAAGAAACACCCGGCCTTTTATAAAAATCAGGGGTCCATAAGCATGGCACTGGATTATCTCATAAGACAAATTAAACCAATCCAGATCCCTAAATTCTATATACTTTAAAACCCATTTTAATACTATTCTCCAATCAAAATCAAGGTTTCTAAATATCTGTTTCATGTTTCATGACTACAATTTTGCATGAATTTCTTATCTCTACCGTCCGTGCTAAGTGTCTCACCAATCTAGTCAATCTTTATTTCATTTACCTAACAATAAGAAGTGACGAGTACAGACTGTGAAGCTCCCCATTAAAAGAAATATTGTGTTCAAGAATTACGTTGTGTTTGTGGCACACCATCTACACAACACACAGTTGCATTATTTATAAACACTTCTTTATTTTTTGCACTACTTTTTTACCTTTCCTTCGTCCTTAGGCCACGTCACCCTCAATTTGAACTAAACGGCTTATATTGCTGATGTCCGCAAATTTATTCTAATCATACAGCCTGTATAAAATGAATTTACAGTAATAAAAATGGTATATTAATGATCAAGTGAAGGAGGATGAGACCGGCAGGAAATGAAGCACGTTTGGGATCGAAAAGAATTGCATATAACATTATGATGGGAAAGTCTGAAGGAAAGAGAGCGCTGCTATGACCTAGAAGTAGATGAAAGGAGTATCCAAGTACCCTGGTTACGTGGCCAATTATTAATGGGTTCTGGATTAGATGAATCGATATATTGGAAAGTCTCCAGTCGTAACTACAAAGTAATTATAACACTTCAAAAGATTACTGGAACACTAACACGTAAAGTAAAGCCTTCAACACTTCAAATCTTGGATGCTCCTGGAACGAATTAGGTGATTGAAGTCTGTACGAAGCCAACTCCAATCCCTTACTTCCGTAAGTCCGTAATGAAATAATCCCGTAATTAAGTAATTCAAGTCAAAGTCACATTGCGACTGAAGGCCAGTCAGTCGGTAAGTCTTGATGTCGAGCCCCATCTGAGGCTCATAAACAGATATTTCTTACTGTTTCACAGTTAGGGCCTTGTTTTTGTGGGGCGCCCTCTCTGACAAGGGGACGGGTCTGTCTATTGTATATGTTGCTGGCCCTTGCCAGCGCAGTCTCATGGCACTTGTAACCATTTTCTACTCTCTCAGATTTGAGACTTCCCTTTTCGTCGCCTCCTACGACTCGCAGGGTCATGATGTCTGGGCAAACGGTGTAGAAGTCGCCTCTTTCCACAGTACAGTTATTGCTTTCATAGCAGTTGCTGTGCTTTGAACGGTTCGCTGCCGTGGATATCGGCTTTCAAAAGTCTAAAGTTACACTGCTTGTATCGAAACCCTAGTAACCGAAATTCTATCGTTGCCTGTGTTACCTAGGAAATATGTTTACTGAGCCGTTGCCTAACTATATATGTTACTATATCAAGATGAATCTCAGAGAGACAGGATTGGGTGGTATGGACTTGATTCATCTGGCTGCGGACAGGGACCAGTGGAGGGCTGTTGTTAACACTGTAATGAACCTTCGGGTTCCATAAAATGTTGAGAAGTTCTTGAGTAGCTGAGTGACTGGCATACTCTCAAGAAGGGCTCAGATCCATGGAGTCAGTTAATCATGTTAGTATTTACACTGTAATGTAGTTAAAACTACTGAATATTCATGAACATAGTCCTGTACGATTCGGAAAAGTCCGACGTTTCGGAGGAAATTACTGTCTCCAAATTCAGGACAGTAGAGTAAGCTCAGCTTGCCTACTGCTCTTCCTTGTTTCTTGCTGGGCTTAGTCTAGAGCACTAGAGCATATAGATATAGTATCCTCAACTTGTTGTGCCTTCACCAATCATTGCCTGGTAACGGCTTTCAACAGCGAACATTCCCCTTATCCTGACTTCCCGAACTGTCCTTGTGCCTCAGCTACCAGCTTCTAACAGCAACAGCTCACGACTAAACTGCAGCGGTTCTGTAACTCACTCCACTCCACTGACTCACTGAGCACTAGATTTATCCTGCTTATAAATTTTCGGCACCGACCGCGTAGAAAGAACCGTTCCTCTGTTGCGCTGGCGTCCGTTGAGATGCTCACGTGATCGATACTCCGCCACTGTCTGGCAACGGTCGTTTCCACAGCCATTGCTTAGCAACAGTTGTATAACTGATTAGCTCGCGACCGTTGCCTAATAAGGGGTCTACATGCCACAATAATTTGTTGGTAATAAGCATGTTTTAACTTTCAATAATATTCTTCTGCACACGTTTTTATCAGCTCGTTGTTGCTATTGTGTGCGGAATTATTTTTTCCCTGCACTATCACTACAATTTTTCCATCCCAGTGTTGTATCAGGGTGTCCTTTGTTTTTAGGCTCGTTGTACGGCAGCTGTTGTTTCGTGACTGTTGCCAGGATAGAATTGAATCATTTCCTCGTTAAGGTTTAAGTTCAGTTCTTCAGTTAATTTCACATCTGGGCTCAAATGAAGTCGTAAATCACATTTTACAGAACTATACGAGAAGACGGTTGATAAGGATGGATGTGAGGTCTAAGGTTTGAACTGTCTTCGCCCGCTCGAACACTGGGATCATAGGTTCGAATCTCACTCAAGGCATGGATGTCTGTGTGTATTTATTCTGTTTCTGTTGTTCTGGGTGTAGGTAGCGACCTTACGATGGGCTGATCCCCCGTCCAAAGTATTCTACTGACTGTCGAAAGATGAAGAGACTGAAAAGCGGCCAAGGCTCAACAAAGGGCTGCAGAGCCACAATAATAATAATAATAATAATAATAATAATAATAATACAAGGAAACACATGATAATTCATCTAAATCTATTACAAATCAACTGAATAGCGAAACTTCTGCAATGGGAAGCTCCATTTCCTTACGAACAGCGAAACATCCGATGTGTCACATGTAAATTGGGGTCAAACGAATTGTGTTTGCCGATGGTCTGATGACTTCAGAGTCACAATATCTTCTTTCTTCACGACATTATGACCCGAAGACATAATCAACCTAATGTTATGCTAAACTCGCTGTACCGATGTTGCTGCGGGTTGCCTGCCATCATTCATATTCCCCTATCAGTCAGACTACACACAAAGCAATCTCTCCATCACGTCTTGCGCGGCGTCCCTGCATATTAGACAATGACAAAGAAGCAGATGGCGCACCCTCTGGGGGCAAGCTAGTCTGCGTGCGCGTGTGGGCGTTCTCAGGGGGCCAGTTCATCTATTTATTTCAAAATGAATCCTCCAACAACCCCCCCCCCTCTTTCACCCTAATTGTGCATAGTAATACACCCCGCCAACAAAAATCTGATTCACCCTCCCTTGTGTCAAGCCAAGAGAGACTACTGCCCTACTTTCTGGAAGGGGTTACATTTCATTCTTGTTTACTTCCGCTCAAAGTTGGAGACTCAAATCTTTCAGTGATTGTATGTCTGAATGACTTTCTGGATATTATCCTCGTCCTAATTTTAGCCTACTTTCCTCATTAAAAAAGTAAAAGTATGCTTGTGAGATCACCCTGTTGCCTGTGTATCAACTTCTGAATGCCTGAACCGATCTTTATGAAACTTAGTATGTATATCATAGCATCTGGGCCCATCTCAACGACGTACCTCATAAATTTCTCCTAACAGACTCTCTATATGTGAATCCCTCTTATCGTCGCTAGGCAACGGCTCGGTAAACAAAGTCCTATGGCAAAGAATAAACAAGCAATAATATAATTTTTGGACATGCCTTTCTCTTTAGTGTCCGTAACATACCAAAAGAAAGTAGGCGAATAGTTAATCCCAGAACTTAACGTTTTTAGTTAAAAACCTTTCAGATACTTGACACTGCCTCCATTCTCAGATAAAAGCCTACTCGGTTGGACCCAATTGTTACAGTTAGTTCTTATCTCCAGATGGAAATATTTTGAGAATATGTCATCACCGAGTAGAAAATTTTATGGGGGGGAGCCCTGTGTGTTCAGAGAGGTGTCCGGTGCACTGATGCTGGCTTCACTCGTGTGGCGAAAATAACATCCAGTAAACTTATAATCGCCGGTCACAGTGGCCGCGCGGTCCAAAACATGAACTACCTTCGCTCGCTCGAACGCTGGGATCGTGGGTTCGAATCCTACTCAAGGCATGGATGTCTATATGTGCTTTTATTCTGTGTTTGTGTTGTCCTGTGTGTAGGTAGCGGCCTTGCGACGGGCTGATCACTCGTCCAAGGAGTCCTACCGACTGTGTAATATCTAGAAAAACCGAAGTGAAAGAAGATCATGGAGGTAGGCCTAGGCCCACTGGGGCTGTAGTGCCAAGGAAGAAGAAAACTGGCTGCTGCAAAATGTGCACGACGGAATCGTGGATCCACAGCTTCTGTTCATGGCTTATGAGGCGTGGATTCACATTAGTGGCAATGTCAGTGCACAAAATGTAAGAATATGGAGCGATAGAAATCCTCACGCTCTACAGAAAGTGCCATTACATAGTGAAAAGGTGGGAGTGTGCTGCGCTGTAAGTCTGCGGCAAATCACTGGCCCTTTATTTTTCCACGAAACCGTGAACTCTGACCGTTACATTAATGATATACTGAATCCGTTCTTCAATCAGCCGACTGCTGAAGAAAGACAATGTGGGCATTTTCAGCAAGACAATGCTACAGCACATGCGGCTAATGCAACGATAGTCGCAATACGGGAAGCGTTTGAAGACAGAATAATCAGCAGCGGACTGTGGCCTTCCAGATCCTCAGATCTCAGTTTTTGCAATTTTTATCTTTGGGGAAACCTGAAGGGCAAAATCTACAAGAATAATCCTGGCAGCACTGAAGCTCTGCAGAATGAAATAACACGAATAATTAGTTAAATTTCCGTGGAGCAACTTCAGAAAGTGTCACATAATTTATTTATGAGATGCGAGGCATGTTTGGAGCAGAAAGGGGTCACTTCCAACACCTGTTATAAAGCACGGTAAGTTTGTGTTACCTTCTTACAGTATTCCTATAAATGTGTGCATGTACAGAAACTGATGCGAGGGAACAGTCGCGGAGAAAAGTTCCATCCGCTCTATGCTAGTGTGCGCGCGCGTTTATCAGCGCTGATGTCTCATTCTGCTGTCGGCAGTTACAGCAGCAATCTGTGGGGAATGTTGAGCCAGATCAGCGCTGTTATCAGGTTTCCTCGATGGTTGAGTGCCCTGCAACAGATCTCAGTACAGAAACTAGCACTTCAAGTCTCTATGAAATCTTCTTGATATTTCGTCTTCAATCCCTCTGGAACCTGGGAACTGAGAATTCTTCTGACTCACTCTTCCAGCTTACGACTGACTCGTAACTGTCCTAGAACTAACTATGTCAAAGTCAAAGTCACATTGCGACTGACGGTCAGTCAGTCAGTCAGTAAGTCTTGATGTCGAACCCCATCTGGGGTTCATGACCAGATATTAATTATTACCGTTTGACAGTTACGGTCTTGTTTCTGTGGGGCTCCCTCTCTGACGAGAGGACGGGTCTGTCTTTTGTATATGCTGCTGGCCTTGCAAGCGCAGTCTTTCTCGGGTCCGAGTTCCTTGGAACTTGCGACCATATTTTACTGTCTCAGATCTGAGACTTCCCTTTTCGTAGCCTCCTACGACTTGCAGGGTCACGGTGGAGGTATTCGACCGCACCTCCACACGGGTGTCACTCTAACTATGTCACTGTATTCACTTCTCTTTTAAGCACTCTGCACATACCCCACGGAAAACAGAATCTTTATTGTTGCTTACGTCACTGCTTAAGCAGAAGTGTGTTTACCGAGCCGTTGCTTAGAAAGGGGTTGCATAACCCCATTGTTCCACAGCTACTCGGCGCCGACGACATAGAGAACGCTGCCTCATCTATTGTTGCGTGTTGAATTGTACTTACAGAGCTGTTGCCTGGCAACGCGTTGATCAAATCTGTTACAGTATCGTATCCTAAAAGTCTCGTTTACTCGTATAATATTAGGTATCAACATTTTGGAGGAAAGTGCTGTAAAGGCCCTGAAGATGGAGTCATCTGGCTAACATTCGGACCTATCAGACAATATTGCATCGTCCCAGAAAACGGCAGTCCTAAATTTAAAATTTTTACGGCTGTGAAAACTATCATTTTGGTATGCTTTGTCATGACTTCTACCCTGAAGATGGCAACAGTAAGTTTTTCTGAAACGTCATAATCACGTACACAGTGTCATAACCCCCACCAAAAAACATAATTTAAATCCTACCTGGACGCCGAGGAGGAGACAGCTCTTCTTGTCGTCCTGACCGACTGTGGGGCCCACCCTGCCCCTTATCTAAAGGGCTCTGGGGGGCTACCTATAGCAGGTAAAGCTGACCATTCACCCCATCTAGTGCTGTAGTTAAGTATGATTGGAACTACATCTCCACTCCCCAATGCCTTCACGATTCACAGGAACAGTTTTACCTTTAAATTTATAAGTTGGAGCACCATTTCTTTCAAACCACCACTCAAAACGACATAATTTCCCGCGCCAAAGTCCTATCAACCAACGTCATTTTTAATGTACAGGTATTCTCTCCACACTGACAATGTTTCATTACGAACTTACTTCCCCGTTATCAGCATAGATATTGCTCGCTTCACGAATATTCACATCATGAAATTTCGCGCGTACGAACTCTTATAACCCCCTCCTTGGCTTCTTATCCGAAAGCTATCTCGCTCCTCCGAAACACATTCCGAACCAAAAACGAAAATGTAAGCATCGTGACGCAGCGCCTCCCTGTTCGTTCGTCATAAGCTTTGCTCTGGTGTGCATCTTGTTCAAGATTTTGTTGCTTTTTAATAGAGTTGCGGTTTATGTCCTATTAATCATGCCTGATACAAGTTCTGCCCATCACAGTGGCCGCGCCGTCTACGGCATGAACTGTCTTCGCCCCCTCGAACATTGGGATCGTGGATTCGAAACCCACTTGAGATCTGGATGTCTGTGTGTGCGTTTATAATGTGTTTGTGACGTTCTGTGTGCAGGTAGCGGCCTTGCGTCTGGCTGATCGTCCGGCAAAGGGGGCTAAATTTGCACAAAATTCGCCGACAAGCGGCGGTCGCTCGGTTGGTACAGTTCGCTTGCGAACTAAAACCGCGGAGTTTGTTTGTTGTTGATGGTATAATGGGAAATTTTTATATCTACCAGAAGTTTGTTTCCCATTATTGTTTACAATATGCATTTATGTTAAAGAACTCGTATTATTATTTAAGGTCGGTCTCCAGTGGTTACAACATAATCTGCTTCTGATGTCTACAGACAGCAAAATTCTTGTTTTCAACTTCCCCAATCAATTTTCGGTTGTTATAAATGAAACTAAAGCATAACATTGCCGGTCACGGTAGCCGAGCGGTCTAAGGAATGTACTGTCTTCGCTCGCTTGGAAACCGGGATCAGGGGTTCGAATCCAACTTTGGACATGGATGTTTAGTTTGTGTGCGTGCGTTTTTCTGTGTTTGTGTACAGGTAGAGGCCTTGCGACGAGCTGATCACCCGCCCAAGGAGTCCTACCGAATGTGTAAGATCTAGAAAAACCGAAGTGAACGGAGAACGGAGAAGTTCATGGAGGTAGGCCTAGGCCCACTGGGGCTGTAGTGCCAAGGGGCGGGGGAGGGAAGCATAACATTACTTCAATCGGAAACTGCAATTCGCAGGACGAAATTTTTCTTTGTAAACTGTCCCCAGGAACCTAAGTATTCGCAAAGACGGAGAAAATCTTTATTAATATTTCCACTGCCCTCGTGTGTCTATTTGAATTTACGACCAGCTAATGAGTGCAGTGCGCATGCCCAGTGCTATTCGACGCGCTGTAGAGCCCGTTAGCGCAGTCAGCGGACGACGCCAAGAGGAGTGATGGTTTATGGATGCATCGGGGGATACTTCCGTGGCACATTTGAATAATCCAAAGTGCCAAGTGCCAGAAGACCACATAAAGACTACGAGGCTCCAGATAATGTGGTGTCCCTGCAGATAAACCCAACCGATATCAGCACCAAATGGGTTCATGTGGTGTCCCTGCAGATAAACCCAACCGATATCAGCACCAAATGGGTTCATGTGGTGTCCCTGCAGATAAACCCAACCGATATCAGCACCAAATGGGTTCATGTGGTCTCCCTGCAGATAAACCCAACCGATATCAGCACCAAATGGGTTCATGAATGATATTCATAATATTTCACATTAACCTGATCTTAGAAATTGTTTCTGGGAGTTACATATCTTTACAGTAATACAAATAAATTATCGTATAAATACTGTGACACGTAGATCTTTTGCTAAGTAACAGCTGTGTAAACAGACGACACTGAAACGGCAGTTACTGGGGAACAGCTCTGTAGATACCTTGTTTCCTCGGCTGGATGACTGAGGTGTCGGAGTTCGAGTCCCTGTAGGATCAAGAATTTTCAATTCTCCACAGCGTCCAGCCCGGTTCTGATGCCCGCTCAGCCTCCTATCCAATGGGTACCGGGGGCTCTTTCCTAGGGGGTAAAGCGGCCGGGGCATGAAGCTGACCATTAACCTCCTACTGGTGCTGAGGTCAAGAAGGTTCCCCACACGTCTTCATGGCTTAATGCTTGATTAGTTAGGCACAGGGACAACTTTACCTTAAACTGAGTATGAGGGGTGAGCCATAAAGCTGGCCCTAGCACTGCGACCTTCAATGGTCTATTGTGCTTTTACCTTACTACTACTGCTACTGGTCTACAACTCTTAGTAAAACTATCGGTCAAGGACACCAGCATCAGCTTACTAGCTACAAATTCGGTCTGTTTCTTCACTGAGTCCCTACATAGCAACTTTGATTAAAAAATAAACTAAAAAACTACATTCTTCTTGGATGTAACTCTCTGATATCTGTTAGAAGTTTACAGACGTTTCGGAGGAACTCCATCATTAGCAAACTACCAGACTACATCCAGATGATAGAAATGTTCCTAGTCAGAGCTGCGAGACAATATGGCTGTTCTTCCCGTCTGTATGCTAAACTGCTACCTTCACTTACTGAATGTAACTGTCTCCCCTTAGGCCCATGTAACCAGAGATACGACTGATGTATGTTATTACCACCTAATGATGCAGAGGCACATGGGTTTCTGAATACCCCACCCTACCTCATTGGGCTTGAATTTCTTTTATGTTCAGTGTCGCTGTGTTACTGTGGGTTTGGATTACGTGTCCCCATTCATATGGAATAAAGGATCCAACTTTCAAGAGATGCGCTATTGTCACGGTGAAAGGTGAGATTCTAAAGTAGCAAAACTACAAATTATCTTATTACAAAATACGAGTGAACATACCTCGGTCTGTGATTGGATCCGGCTGCACCACTCCAAATTCTGGGCTCCTCCCTTCACGATCGTTTTTCAACCAAAAATGCTGAGAAATAATGTAATAATTTCTTAAAGTTGACGGACTAATTTCATGTTCTCATACAGTGTTTCCAAAAACAGAGATACCATGTATGCGAGATGTTTTCTCTGGAGACAAAACAAACCGGAGGGGCGGATAGAAGTGACCAGAAGACGAGGAAGAAGACGTAAGAAGAGGCTGGATGACTTTGGGGACAGAAGAGGATAATTTCATTTGAAGGAGAAAGCTCTAGATCGCATCAAGTGGAGGAACTGTTTTGGAAGAGACTGTGGACCTGTCGTCTGACACATTAGTGATGAATGAATGAAAGTGTATTAACTTCAAGTAGCAGTGAACAAGTAAGAAGAAGTGTTTTATCAGACTACACGGGGTCATATCCCAGAAGATAACTTTGAAATTCATACAAGGCGCTCCTTTAGAATATTTCATATCCTGAAGATGGATTCAGTACGTTTCTGAGAAATGTCGGCGAGCACCTGCTGCTCTATACATTGTCACATCTTCAGATTTCTAGGTCACTCTTAGCTTGTGGTATTCTAAATCCTCAAGTTTGGGGCCCATACGCTCCCATGAGAAGCCGGTGAAGTTCTAACAGACCACATGGTACCACATTCCCGGGAATAGTACTCTTCAAATTCATTGTTCATTTCCTTTTAGCATATTTTAAGCCCTGAAACTGGAGACAGTATATCCATCCGAAACATCGGTAAACTTCCACAGTACTACACGGCGTCAAATCCCAGAAGACAGTTCTCTTCAAAGTTCTTGGTCGAGTAGAGTATTTAGATCCTGAAGATAGAGGCAATGAATCGCTATGAAATATCAGTGAACTTATACCAGAGCACAGAGCGACACATTTCCAAAAACAGGGAGCTTAAAATTTACTGTTTGTACCTTGCTTAGTATATCTTAGAAACTGAAAATTGAGGCAATATCTTTCTGAAACTTCGGCAAACTTCTACCACATTACCCGGCGTCACATTCAAGAAGGTAGTACTCATTTCTTATTTCTTCTTAAGTTAGCTAATATTAGACCATGAAGATGGAAGCAATACGTCCTGCCGAAACATCGGTGAACTGCCGTATTGCACAGCGTCCCATCCCAGAAGGTAGCACTGAGTTCTTGCTTCTTCCTAGGTTAGCTTAACTTAGACCCTGAAGATGGAAGCAACATATTCCTCTGACATGTAGGTGAACTTCTACCACACTACACGACGTCACATCCTAGAACTCAGTACTCTTCAAGTAACAAAGAACGTCATAAAACACTACATTTGTGCTCTTTGACGAAATTTTTCTTGTCTGAATACTTTCAGGTTTATTTATCACCCCCTTCAGGACCTCTTTGGAATGCCGCTACGCCGCAGTCGGAGTCAGTGAAGTTAGGAGATGCGTGTGGTTTGTCGTTGTTACGGCGGTTATTTGTGTATTTCCACTTAGACGGTTTTAGCTAGACTCCATTTCCAGATTGTGACTGGTTGTTGTAGAATTTAGCAGACATCGTGTGTAATGTATTGTTTACAAATGGAGCTCTTCGCCAAGTTGGCGGCAGACAAAACATAATTTAGTTTACATTTAAAAAGTATTTGCTTTTTACTACGCATATCTTCTGGAAAGAAGAGAGCTTAAAAATTTAGCTTTTACATTCCGCATCAACATACGTTTTCACTCCTTGAAACACTAAACTCCTCTGCAATTTCTGTGAGATACAAACCGAATCTTTCAGATATATAGATTTAGTTCTTACCTCACAGGGAACACTGAAAGACTGGCAGGCCAAAGCTATTTAAGGAATTACTCGCTGTTTGTACTGACAAGCCTACTGAACATATAAATAGAACAAGCGCTTTAATCTGCAGGAGAAGTCTTGAAGCTCCAAACTCACATATTCCTCTGAAACGTCGGTTAAGTTTCAACGGACTACAAGATGTATATCCGAGAAGATGGAACTATTTAATGTTAATGCATGTGGTAATTTGAAGGACTCAGAGAATAACATAAATTGAGTCTGTCTAGGTAGAAATTGTGGTCAATTCCTGGAAGTCAGTGACAGGAAGCGTAAGTACTCGCGATATATTACTACGGCTACCAAATCGAAGTTATGAAGATGGGCGGAACATGTAACATGCACTGTGAAGTTAGAATTAAACACAGAATTGTAGTGGATGTGAAGTAATATATTGGTCGTGTTTGCAGAGCCGCCTCTGGGCTGAGCTTGAGAAGAAATAAGCAGAAGGACGGCAGGAAGTATCAGGGTAGTGGTTGCGGCCGAGCTGTGGGATGGAGAACACCCTTCTCCTTTACTACAGCATACACACCCTGCACCCCACAACTCCTTGGCACGCGAAAATGCAGTTCACTGAGGCACTATGTTACAAGCAGGAAGATTGCGGGTTCGATTCCCGATAAGGTCATAGGATTTTTCAATTGACCTAATCCTTCCAGCCGCACTAAGGTTCTAGGATCGACTCAGCCTCTAAAAGAACTGAGTACCACAAATCTTCCTGGGGGTAAAGGGCCTGACAACCACACCGCCATCTGTGAGCCGATTGCCTAGAAAATGTGTGTAGCCTCACGTCTCACAGTCCTATGGGCCTTCATGGCCTGTTACAGGGATAAATTTACCTTATTTCTGCGCTTTATCTCCTTTAATGAGCTTGAAGAAATCAACCGTGCATTCTTGTGAGAACGGTCAGGTCTAAAAACATGAAGAATATTTTGGTATATTATCTACCAGTGTACACGGCATTATATCTTAGAAAGCCTTAATCTTAATGTTTACCATCCACAGAATATGGAATCTCGTATGTCGTAAATAAGATTTTCCCAACAGGTGGAAAAAATGTAAAATTTCACATGCAACCAATATAAAGAGATAAAGTTACCCCTGTAACAGGCCATGGAGGCCCATTGAGTTGTGAGACGTCGAGTCTCCCACATTTTCTAGACAATCGGCTAATAGATGGCGATGAGGTTGTCAGCCTGGCCGCCCTTTACCCCTAAGGAAGACTCCCGATACTCATTTCTGTTAGAGGCTGAGTCGACCCCAGGGCCATAGTGCGGCCGTAAACATTAGGTCAATTTTAAAATCCAATGACCTCATCGGGAATCCAATATCGCGACCCTCCGGCTTGAAGCATAGGGCCTCAACCAATAATGCTACCGCGTGCCCCGCAACCAATATATAAATTATATTTTAATATTTCTTATAAACAAGTTGAATTACTTTACAATTAATTATTTTAAAATCTGTGTTTGCCCAAATTTGATATTACTTTCATTGTAGCTCGTGGATATAACATGGCGGAGTAGGATATTCTTTAAGCCTTTCTTAAATATAAATATTTCTTTTCTAAAGCCGTTTCTCTCACAGTATTCCACTTCTGTCAGTGTCTTTTAATCCCTGTTCGTGTTTCCTCTCTTATAATCTTTGCCTATTTCTCTCCTACTTGTTAACATTTTTATTTTGAAAAATAAATATATATACATATACAAAGAACACCTAGGCAATGCCCATCCGGCCCTCTGCAGCACAGTCTTATAAACATCTTATTCTATCGCCCCACGATCTTTAAATATATCTCTTAACTCTAACAATATACTTATAATATTTTGTATATTTATTTTCTTCTTCAAAATAACTTTATGAATTTTGTTTATGAAGTAACAGACGCCTTGCATAAATCTTTTTTCCCTCTAGCCTTGAGAGCTCTGTAACTGACTGGGTATTCTGTTTTCCTGTTCTCTGACAAAATGTCCATCAATGTTGTCCGTTTGTCCTCGTAGCGTTTACAGTTCCAGAAGATATGTTCCTCCGTTTGCATCCCGTCACCACCGTATAATTCTACGCCATTGTGTCTCCATCTCTGTTTCATCCACATAACTATTTCCTCACCCGCACGTAACAACACACAACTATAGGCTCATGCTTACCCTAGACAAAGCAAATGCACAGTCGTTGGAGGGGGACTGACTTGTTGTTGAGATTGGGGGTCCAACTCTCGGAGTAAACGTTTCTATTTTCCTAAAACTCATGCCAACAAACTTGAGTAAGGGAGGGAGATTCGTGTTCAGTCCTGTAGGATAGTGGTCTCTTGGATCAAATGAAGCATATGTAAGCAATGGAGTCCCATGGGACTCACAAAATCCGGTCGGTTAGCTCAGTGGTACAACTACTTGAATTCTAGTGACGCTACTATATACCTCCCCGAGCAAGTAACAAACTCGCAGCCGAACCTGTCTGCTATGCTTCGGCTGCAGTGATTGGATTACAAAATTACGCGAAGATCCATCAAACAGTTTCGTCCTGCTGAACATGGTTGTGTTAATGTGGGCTCTTATTGCCTGAGGGTCGAATTCCCTGCGCAGGTGCGCTGTACGCATGTATTTAGTTCAGGTTTTAGTCACAACCGCCAGTTCGCAGGTACATTGTCACCGAGCACGGTGGTTCACCGATAAACATGCACCGAACGCTACTCAAATCGTGTATTTTTGAGATGCTGACAGTATCCAAACTACACAGCGTCGAATGACAGGTTGATAGATGAATTTAAAAGGATTTGTCAGGAAGCGGTCTAACTGAAATGCTATCCCGTTACTTGTCTGGAGGGACTGAGGAAAACTACGAAAAACTCAAACAGTATACATGATGTTACGGTCGAGATTTGAACAGAACACCTCCCAATTCGAAGCCTAGAGCATTATCAATAGACCAACCTCTTCGGTTTAGTTCAACTTATGTGTATATATTTCTATTTATACATTGTTATTGTTATCATGAAATAAGAGGAAATAGATGGTCAGAGCATGTAGGGCGAATGAGAGAGAAATGGGTAAATAACTTTCGTTGCGAAATCTAAACGGAGAATATCATTTGGGAGACTTATCTGTGTAAGAAAATAATATTAAAACAGATCCAAAATGAAATTTGATACGATAGAGTGGTCTTCATAATTTGTTTACGTTGTCAAGATGGCAATTCACAATATGGTCCTTGGGGCTTGTGATATAGTCCAATGTTTCGGAGGGGAATTTTACTTCCTTTTCGGGGTAGCATGTTCTTTCCAAATGTTTGTCTCTACCTGTAATACTACACAGTATCACAAACCAGGAAAACCAAAATCTCGGAATTCGTTTTTATGCTTTATTAAGTAATAAATTCTTGGTTGAACTGAATTTTTCTGGGCTGGTTGGGCGTAAGGGTAACACTCGTATTCGGGGGGGGGGTGCTGGGTTCTAGTCTCGGCCCGGAGACCGGTGGTCATTACTGAGGTTTTTCTGGTCCTACTTAGTCCCTCCAGGCAAGTACCACGATAACTGTTCGATTTTGGTTAAGACAACTTCCATCCAAATCCCTTGCCGTTCATGATTCACCTATATTTCTACCTTCCTACGCTATATAGTATACCTATTGACTGCGCCTTAAAATAACCCACAAAAGAATAAACTGTATTTGGAAACTACGACTCACGAAGTGGTCCTTACGTAGTTTTTGTTCTAAACCACGTCATAATGAACTAATTTGCCGCCGCTTATGAACGTTTTGTGTCTCCCTCCACAGCCAAGATGAAAGGACGCAGAAGAGTGTTTGACGTTCTGCAGAGATACGCCTAGTTTCGTGCAGTGTTGCCAAGAGGAGTAGTGGGTCCCTTGGGAGCGCGGCAGGAAGCTTACTGCGTCCCTCTTGAACTTTTCCCGGTCCTGTAATCAGAATCTTAATGTTAAACTTCTCGCATTCAATCCTCAATTTTTCCGGTATGAAGGACTTGCTAACGCATTGCTACTGAAAAATTTTCTCTAGTCACGTGATTGTATAACGTATCATTGACCTAATGCCTGGTCACTAATACATCTGCCTTGCAGTGTTTAGTCTGGTAGATGTTTACTGACGTTTCGGAGGAACATTATACCTCCATCTTCAGCGTCATGTACATGATAAACAACGAGCAACAAGTAAGCAACATACTGCTTATTTCTTGCTTGTTGCTTATTTCACTTCCTCTCTGACCCTGAAGATGGAGGAAGTAAACGACGTCACATCCCATAGGATACTCTTCATTGTTGTAACGCCTCAAATCAAACAATTTATTCTGTAAGATATTACCATCTTCAGGGATGTGATATTGTGTACATCGGTAGAAATTCACCGATATATTACTTCTATTTTCAGGCTTTAAATTATGCTCTTTTCTTTGTCACGTTCCTCTGTTCGTCTGTATATACACATGTAACAAGTCCATGACAGCTTAATTTTATACTGGCAATCTTTCATTTAATTTGCAGAGACATCCAAATTCTATGTAAAATCAGACAACAACACATACTTCACATGGAGACCTAGATGCGTTTATATGTGAATCTCGCACACAAATCGCTAAATATTTATAGGAGAAAAAACTTAAAAAAAAAGTTTTAGAGAAAGACTCTGCAATCTCTTTACGCCCAAATTCTGTTTCAGTAAATCTTAGAGTTTTGTGTGGGACTTAAACATGATGTGCCTGAAAAAGGCAAAGTTATCCCTGTAAGAGACCGTAGAAGCTCTGAGACATTGTGGCTCCCAAATTTTCTAGACAATAGGCTCAAAGATGGCGGTGAGGTTGTCAGCCTTACGCGCAGGCTATCCTTTACCCCCGGGAATATTCCTGATACTCACTCTGTTAGAGGCTGAGTCGACCCCAGGGACATAGTGCAGCTGGAAAAATCCAATGACCTCACCGGGAAACTAAACTCCCGGCTTGTAGCACAGTGCCGCAACCACGTGACCCTGAGATATGCATATATTTCCTAATTAATCATGGCTTGCAGACGACATCGCCGTTCAGAGAAATTTATACTGTTCCCACCTCGGGAATGAGATAATAAATAGTGACATTAACATCAGTCATTGAGTGACATGAGTCATGGAAATGGGTTGAAATGAAATGCAGTCATTACCAGGCAGGATCGCGCGCGAGGATGTCTCCAATTATTACAATCTCGCCACCGAATTATCATATGAATAGAGAGAGCCCCCTCATTTCTGGAAACAGTTCCATACGTGATTCTGAGCTGCCCTTTCATTTGTATAATTATTATATTCCTTTGTTACGCGTTTCCTTCCACTTCGCCACGTGTTGGTGATTTCCAAAAATCTACGTCATCATAGTCACGGTGTGACATGCATCGGAAGCGACTTCTGCGGTGGGTTAGGAGGGGTTGATTTATGGGTCAGGTTATGATGAGGGCGCACTGTGTGTAAGGGGTGAGTTTGTGCCCTTTTGACTTTCCTACTTCCCTTTTAAATGATACCCGCATCTCTGACGTCGGAGGTCGTGGACCAGGCGACAGGGCTTGCTAAAAGAGCAGATCGAAGAAGGCGACAGGTTCACAAACAACGCAGCGATTATATAGTCACGTGATTTAGTTTGACTATAGGCGGGTTTTGGATTGGTGGCCTGATGCATTAGGCTCTTTGATACACCACGTGACTACATTTTACAAGTCACTATTACACACATCACGGGCTATGCTACAAACCGGTAGGTCGCGGGTTCAAGTCCAGATGAGGTCATTGGATTTTTTTTTTCACTTGACCTAATCCTTCAAGTCGCACTATGGCCCGGGGGTCGACTCAGCCTCTAACATAAATGACTACCAGGAATTAAATAAATAATTTTGCTGGGAATTAAAGCGCGGCCGGCTCGTAAGGCTGACAACCTTACTGCCATTTTGAGCCGATTGTCTGGATAATGTGGGACCCTCAATGTCTCACAACCCTATGGGCCTTCACGGCCTGGTACAGGTATAGCTTTACTTTTATCACACACACAAGTCACGTCTTCATTAGCCGTTGCTTGGTAGCGGATTCTAACGGCGGACGTTCGCCTTATTCTGGGTTCCCGAACTGTCGCCGGCCTCAACTACCAGCTCCTCACAGTTCCCTAACGACTAACTCACCAACCAACTCTTGACTAACTGCGTCACAAGTCAGCCCTTCACTAAGTCAAAATCAGCCAGAGTTACTTTAAGACTGGCGGTTTACCGCCAATCAGTTCGTCTTGGTGTTAATCCCCTTGGTGATAGCGACCAGAGATTTTTCACCCGAACCCTAGCGGTCACAGTCCACATTAACATCCTCTCTGACGAAAGGATGGGTTTTGTTTCTTATATATATGCTTGGCCTCTTGTCAAGCGTATATATTGCACATATAGCATGTTAATGAAAATTCTTCCTTTGCACTACATACAATTCCTCTGTCAGTCCAGGCTTTGCAGACCAGAGCATGGCTAGTTTTGACGCTTCACTGAACTCTAATTATCCTACTTATAATATCTCGGCGCGGACCGCACAGAAAACACATCTCTCTGTTGCTGTTAAATTGTTGCTTAGCGGACTGCGCAGAAAATATCATTCCTCTCTTGTTTGCTGACCGTTGCCTAGCAACAGCCACTGTATAATCGCCTATCTCTCTGTCGCTGCCTAGCAACAAGTATACATGCCACAATACGAACAGGCCTTAACGTTCCAACTATTCTGTTTGATCTTATTCGTTGCTTATTATATCTCCGGCATTGAAGATGTAGGCTATATATCTGCCGAGTCGGCGTCGGACTTGTACCGAAGGACACGACATCACTCCCCAGAAGGGCGTAATCTGTAGAAGTGCGGGATTAATGGCAATAAAATCGATTTTATTGTCTCCTTGAGAGCAGTTTGCGAAGAGGGAAGGTTTGTACACCCCTTCCCCGACAGAAGATCATAGCTCGCGTGTGTAAAGGGACGGATATCAAAGCAGGGACAGGGAATGCAATTTCCACGGCAATTGTGTTTGAACAGCGTCCGGCCCAAAATCAAGATTAAACTGTAAAATATGATGCAGATCCAGACCCATTGTGTATGTTATCGACGTTTGGGCGTACATTCATATTTTCACTCTCGCTAACCCCCCCCCCCATTTTTAACTGAATATTCTAGAAGATGTATTCGCTCTTTTCGTATGACATTCTTCCGCGTTCTGAGTAGGGTTTACGCTGGACAGAGAGGAAGGACGGGCTGGGAAATCTGATACATGTTCATGTTTGAGTTACTGCTGTACTCCTGGAGAATTGCATGCACACATTTGCTCCAGGAACCTCTGCCAGCCAGTGATCCACATGTGAACACTAAAACGCAAAATAAAAAATTGTGACAGAATTACATTTAAAAATATTTCTATTCTTCCTCTGCTTCTCCTCTTCATTAGCCCACTTTCCTAAAGTACGTTCATGTAACCTCCGTCCTGAATGTGTGCCCGTGTATACCCCTTATCAACGTTTGAATTCCTGGACCAATCCCTACAAAATTTGGTGTGTATTCATCGCGACTATGCCCATTTTAACGGCGTACTTCATAAATTCCTCTCATCAGTCTGTGTCTATATATGTATCTCTCATATCGTTGCTAGGCAACCGCTCCATAAAATTTGTTACGTGAACATGTTTCCGCGGCAACGAATATATGCAACAGTAGAATAATTTTCGGACGCTTCATTTTCTGTGCGGTTCTTGTGTAGGTCTATCTCTCCCGTTGCTGGGTAAGAACTCGGTAAAGACGTTCTGGCTGCAACGAAGAATTGTTGAGGGTGTTGTTTTATATGCGGTCCGTGCCCCAGAAATTCTTGTTGGCGTTATCCCTTTGTGGGAACTGATTGGGTTGACGTAATGAGACGCGCTTACTTCGTATTCGGTTCGAATCTCGGGCTGGAACACTGACTATAAATGTTGAGGTTTCCCATGGGTTTCCTCAGACCCTCCAGGAAAATAGCAGGATAGTGCCGCAGTAAGTCCACGGCGGCTTAATTCTAAATACTATCAGATTCTTCAATCATCAGTCAGCCTAGAATTCGATGCTGTGTATTTTAGATACTAAGAGCGTCGTAAAACATCCTGTAGTTGAAATGGGAGTATCGTCTTCAGTCTCCACCACAGCAGCATGCTCTCCCAGCTTCCATCTTCCGAACATAACGGAGCTGTTATTTTTTAATCTGAAATTTTCATGGCGGTCCCTATGTTCAGCATGGTCCTCTGTTTTGTAACGTCCGGAGAAACCCCGAAGTTTCGGAGCAAAACCTCGGCTTCATACCCAGGTTCGGAGATTAAGCCAACTGAGCGTATCCCCTGCTTTTCTAGGTCTTTTGTCTGGCTTAATCTTCCATCCTGAAAATAGAGGTGATATCTTCCTCCGAAACGTCGGGATTTTCCTGAACTACACTGCACTACTTTTTCTTCGGCTTTATATTTGTTTTCCATTTACAGGACTTCCTCATATTCCTCCTTGTGATGAGCAGTGCGACAAGTTTTCAAACATTTATTCATTCATTCTACGTGGCCATACAATCTCAAAGCATCCATTTCCTCCCACAATATTTCATTTCTCACTCAGTTTTCTCTTGTAATCTCGAATTCTACCGTCCGCATTTTACTCCTCAAATATAAAAGCTGCCTTGCATCTTACTGATTGTTTGGTTACTCTGCGCCCACGAATGTGGAGGCTGTATGATCCCTTGAAACCCTGGAGAACATCTACGAGACTACACGGCGTCATGTTCCAAAATATTGTATTTTTAAATTCTCATATGGTCAGTTCTAAAACTAATCTAAACTGAAATGCAAAGATCACATTTACAGCGACCTTGCGGTATAATACACTTCACCCACTCGAACAGCGTAATCGTGGGTTCGAATCCCACTCAAAACATATATGTATGTCTTCATTTTTTCTGTGTTTGTGTTGCTCTGCATAGGTAGCGGCCTCGAGACAAGGCTGATTCCCCGTCCAAGGAGTCCTACCGACTGAAGATCCATACATTCAAATGAATACTGAATGAGATCAGGCCAGACAGGCTAATCCATTAAGGGAGAAGTTGAAGACATTTCCTCATACATGTTAAATATTTACAAATTCTGGAAACCGTACATTCTGGATGCGACAGATATCAGTGTTTTGTTTCAATACAGAGTTTATGTTGGGGTACGATGTAGCTTAATTATTTTAGGTTCTGTGCTACAAACCGGAAAGTCGCGGATTCGATTCTCGAGGTCATTGGATTTTTCAATTGATCTAATCCTTCCAGTCGCATTATGGCCCTGGGAGCGACTCAGCAATTAATAGAAATGAGCACCAGGAATATTCCTGGGGTAAAGGGTTGCCGGAGCGTGAGGCTGACAGTTTACCGCCATCTGTGAGCCGATTGTCTAGATAATGTGGGAGCCTCGACCTCTCACAACCCTATGGGCCTCCACGGCCTATTACAGGGATAGCTTTACTTTTATTTTTTTACCTTTACACAGTTTATGTTTTCTGAGGATGAAGAGGAAACTAGCTGCTGGTATTGGCTGCCCTGCATCCTCAGTACTGAGCTCCCCTTACTGTCGTTAACTCGATACATTAGCAAACAGAGCGACACGGTTTGGGAAGGCTCAGGGAATTCGTTTCAGTATTGGGACATTGATCTAATAGCATAGCTTAGTATAATGAAGTTTGGGGTCTCAAGGGAGCGATGTTGCCAAGAATTTTGCCTGTTTATGTATTCCGTTCCATATGTATGAGCTAGTCAGGTTTCAGTGACCCACTGTCCTGTATATTTATAGCGAGTATGATCGATATACGTGCGCTTGTATCCTTACTTTATGAGCTAACTTCGCAACTATACATCTGCACCCTCCGGACATCGTAAGGTCGTTATGCCTCTATCAGGGGACTCGAATTTTGGATATAAAACGAGTTACGAAGTTACGTTTTGTGATTTGTTTAGGGCTAAGGACATAGAATGGGTTTATGATTAAAATTTATTTGTTGTTTATTTTACACCGCTTTCAGTATCTACAGTATGCGGCAACGGAAGGTTGGCTGATAAATTAATAATGAATTGTGGAAAGATTTGGAAGGAAATGTTCAAGGAAGAAACTAATCCATGGTTTATGCCAACCGTCTTACGGTGTATACAATTTTTCACCTTATTCTTCACTTCAACACTACATGGTTCAGCACTAATGTGCCATCCTCAGGTGTCTTTATGTATGTACAGTATGCAGTACAACGCATGCAGTAACAGGAGCAAAACACAACACAGAACACGATACACAAATGTATGTAGGAAGAATGCTCACTTAAAAGAGGATTGGCATAATTCGCGCGTTTGAGTGCGACGTAGGATGAATCCTGAAAAGTTTTATTATTTAGAATTCATCGACATGTATGACGAATACAGATTTTAGTCATTTTAGAATGAAGACATCATCGCATGCAGTACAATAGTTTAATGTGCATAAAGACACCTGAGGATGGCACATTAGTGCTGAAACATGTAGTGTGGAAGTGAAGAATAAGGTGAAAAAAGTGTATACACTGTAAGACGGTCAGCATAAACCATGGACATGAATCAGTGTAACAGGACGCTAAAATATAACATTTTTAAGAAACTAATCGCGGAGGGTTTTTGGATCGTGGTCCAATGGGGTGAATGTAAGGAACAGGAACGAGACGGAGAAATAATAGAAAACAGAGAAGGGAATACAGCGGGGAAAAAATAGAGACAAATATACGGAGAAAACTCAGTGTTGGAAAAGGTATAAAGAAAATAAGAACAGAGAATACGATAGAAAGAAGAAACAAGAATAAAGGTAGATTTATAGAGGGAAAGACAAAAAGAAAGATGAAGCAAAGAGAGAACAAGAAATTTGGGAAAAGACTAATTTCCTCCACCCCCCCCCCGAGGCAGGGAGAAGTGAAAGTTACAGTACAGTAGGAGATGAAAGTGAAACTTCTTGGATTTCACTAAATATTGACTATTTTATACTACACGCACCGCATAGAAAACCCCGCGTCCAGCAGTTATTCTATTGTTGCGTATGAACTTCACGCTGCAGAGACTGAGCTACAGGCAGAGTCCTTAAATAAGCGCAAACAGAGGTGGATACAAGGAGTAGTGTCTTCTCGGATATGGCGGTATAGACTTCAGTAGAAGACCGACGTGTCGGAGGAATATAATACCTCCGTCTTCAGTTTCGAAGAATAAGCAAGACTTTTCTTGGTTTTCCGCACGCGTTTCGTTCTGATTGCTATTTCTTGCTTGGATTAGTTTTCGACACTGAAGATGGAGGCAGTACGTTCCTCCGAAAAGTCTCAGCGGACTTCTACCGGGTTACAAGGCGTTACAACCAATAAGATTGTAGCGTTTAATTTTAATCTCAAAGGACTACATTCTTGTAATAGAAGCCGGAGTAGCGTAGTCCGTGTAGCGACTGGCTAAGGGATGGACAACAGAGGTGACGGAGTTCGAGTGCCGGTAGGGTCAATAGTTATTCTCTTCTCCACATCGTCAAGCCTGGCTCTCGGGTCCACCCAACCTACTATACAATGGGTACCGGGGGCTCTTTCCCAAGGGGTAAATAGACCGGGGCCTGAAGCTGACCACTCACCTCCAACTAGTGCCGAGATCAAGGAAATATGGTTGTATACATCCACTTCCCCATACGCCTTCATGGCGTAGTGCTTAATTAGTTAAGCACAGGGGCAAATTTACCTTTTACATTCTTGTAATATCAAATCGTTTCCAGTAATTGCTCCTGATAACTTTTCACGCAGGCGTATTTCCCCATTCCCTGCAGCAAGAAGAGAAATTTTAATTTCCATTCCGACTTACCTGCAATTTTCGCCAGCGTTTTGTCATCTGTTTCTATCTTTCCACTGTCGCTGACATCGTTATTAATTCCCATTTCTGCCTCCGATCAAAGTCAGCCCCCCCCTTCTCGCGCTGTGCCATTTAGCAACAGGAGGACCTCATGCACCGCCCCGGCATGTCTTGAGACCATGGCCTTAGGTTCCTTGTCGCACTGTCAGAAACCGAACCAGAGTCTTCCTGCCCAGCCGGAGACATCCTCCGGGGAATGGAACCTCAGTCTCAATTGCTAGTATAGGGGCACCAAACTGATTGTCACCAAGGAATCAAACAAAATTAAATATGAGAGTGCTTTAGCCAAACAACAGCTCCAACAAATCAGTTCCTCTGAAATCAGATTCGTGTGGGAAGTGGCAGGCTGCAGGATAAGAGATAAAAGAGGAACCATAGATGTTAGACAAAAAGTAAGTATATTGTCCCGTGATACAGTGACGATAGACGGGGTTGGATTGATGATCATATTTACAGAATACTTACAGATCCATAACTACAAGTAATTATAACCGTTTTACTAATTTACACATTTCATAGTTCACTAGAGCACGGACTTAAAGTCTTCTCAGCCTGCTGTGTCTTCACCAATTGTCTGGTAACGGCTTCCAACGGCGGACGTTTCCCTTTCTCTGGGTTCCCGAAATGTCAACTGGCCTCAGCTACCAGCTTCTCACAACAACAGCTCACAAATGAACCCCAGCTATTATTTAACTCACTAACTCAATTCACTTACTTGTCCTGCTTATACCATATCGGCACGGACCGCGTAGAAAACACCATTCCTCTGTTTTTGTTTACGGGCCATTATTTATCAATGGGTGCTGTATAGTTTAATTCGCGGTCGTTGCCTAGGAGCAAGTCTACATGCCATAATACTTAACCTGGGATTAATGTACAATAGTACTAACAGAATTTTTAGAACATACCGTATTTACGCATGTATAGGCCGCACATTTTTTGCCAAAAATTCAAGAGGAAAACTGGGGTGCGGCTTATATTCGAAATATTCGAAATCACACTTCATTTTAAAAAAATTATATTCATAATTAGTAATACTCCTGAAATAATATTCCAAGAAAATTATTTTTTCTATAATTTCTGTCTCAAAATTGTGCTGCGGCCTATACACGCACGCGGCCTATACATGCGTAAATACGGTATTTTAAGACTACCAACTAATGTAATCCATTGGAAGTGTTTGAATATGACCCTGCAGGACTGAGACAGAGATGTCACCACCAGATGGAAGGAAGGATTCCTTCGCTTAACCCGAATGTTGCAACAGGTCGAAAGGCCTAAATCTTGCATTTGGCGATGATGATGATGGTTTAACACTCGGTTAACTTCTGCAGGCATAAAAATATTTTCTACGCACAAAATTTATCATTGCAGTTATATAATTTTGGGTTACCTGAACAACGAATTGTCAGGGTTTAACTTACTCAGTGAATAACATAGTAAGAACGAGCGAAGCGATTTTTGTTTCAGCATACCGTGTCTATTCTGTGATTATTAGTAATATTTTCATGTGGATATGCCAAGTGTACTATACTATGTAAAGTAGAGGGTATGCAATTGAATGTTTGTGTGTGTTATTTGTTGGATATTGAAATGAACATCAGCCCCGACGTATTATTAGAAAACATTTAGGACTGATAGGGACCAAGTAGAGAAGAGAAAAATCTCTTGCATTTGTTGGGAATAGAACCATGATTCCTTGGTCGTCTAACCTGTAGTCTAGACCGCGCCATAGTTCAAGCGGTTAGTCGCTGGCTTCCCACCGCGGCGGCCTGGGTTCGATCCCGGGTCTGTTCAAGTGGGTTTTGTGGTGGACAACGTGGCTCTGGGTGGAGTTTCTCTCTAAATACTTCGGTTTCCCCTGCTAATCTTCATTCCACGAAAGTGTCCATCATCATAATCACCCGGGGCAGGCTACAATAGGCTAATCAGTGGCCTCCGTGCCGAGTGGACCCAGTTGGACTCCACCCCCCCCCCCACTATGCGAATGTTTTCTTTTTTAATTACTTGGTAGATAGGCCTAATCCCGTATCGTTGGATATATGGCTCTATTGCAAGTGAACAGTCTTTGTATAAAGATGCTACACATATTTAATTGTATGTAATTAACTCCGTGGCTTTTAGTCCGGAAGAGGACTACACTGACTGAGTGACCGCCTCTTTTCGGTGAAGTTAGTGCTAAGTTTTGCGGACAGAGAGTGTCGCGTGGTCAGGGCAATGAATTCCCACGGCCGTTAATCTCGGTTTTCTACACCGGAAGTTGCATGTAATTACCAAATTTTAAAGCAAACCTTAGTGTACTCGACGTCTCTGAGTGAAGCAATCTAGGGGCATCGACAGTTACGTCAACGCATTTTCAACAGACGCACCGTCGGCGTCCATGATTAACTGCAGCCGACGTCGAAAATTTTTTTTGTTACGCTAGCAATCGTTTCAAGCTGCTAATTAGTATGTTTATTGCGAATTTGTTTGATGCTTTGTTACACTCAAAATTTAACTCGGAATTTAAGTTGAATCGTGATAATGTAAGAAGTCTCGTAATATATACGAGGGGGTACCCAAAAGAAACCGAACTTATTTTTTTTAACTTATTTATTCAAATTTTAAGCACAAATCTTCAATCCCCTTCAAAGTACTCTCCACTTACA
The DNA here is from genome assembly GCF_002891405.2 of Cryptotermes secundus. Classification (NCBI taxonomy): domain Eukaryota; kingdom Metazoa; phylum Arthropoda; class Insecta; order Blattodea; family Kalotermitidae; genus Cryptotermes; species Cryptotermes secundus. The sequence continues at coordinate 213,352 of NW_019738961.1, read as the reverse complement.
CTAATACACTTGTCTAGTCTTTTATTCCATTTTTCAAAACAATGTCTAAATTCATCTTTTGAGATGCTTGACAGCGCCTCCATCGTTTTTTTTCCTTTCACGTCTCTTTTCATTCGAGGAAACAAAAAAAAAGTCGCACGGGGCAAGGTCGGGTGAGTATGGAGGGTGAGGAACAGGGGTCATACCATTTTTGGTCAAGAATTGTCGTACAGACAGGGCTGTGTGAGTAGGGGCATTGTCATGATGGAAAAACCAGTCACCCGACTGCCACAAATCGGGCCGCTGAGCTCCAAGTCTCTCCCGACAGCTCCACAATTTCTTCAATGGTCCGTCGTCGATCTTCATTGATGATTTCACGAACTTTTTCAACATTTTCATGTGTTCGGGCCGTGGAAGGACGACCAGAACGAGGTTTGTCATCAATTGACATTTCACCATTTTTGAAACGGGAAAACCACTCAAACACTTGAGTTTTCCCCATAGCATCGTCCTTGTACGCCGTTTTTAACATTTCAAGAGTTTCTGTTCCACTTTTCCCGAGCAAAAAGCAGAATTTCACCGCCGCACGCTGTTCACGAAAATCAGCCATTGCAAAAACGACGATCACACAAAACAGTTGTCACTATAAACTCTGCCGAAACTAGTCCTTACCTTCTGAAGCAACGGTAGTCGGCTTATCGACTCAGGAATGTTAGCTCTATGCGCTCATAGCGGCAAAACGTGGTACTACAAAAGCTCTGCCCACAAAAAAATTAGTTCTGTTTCTTTTGGGTACCCCATCGTATTCACCAAAACAGAAACGCTGTTATTCTGAGTGCACCATCTTGATTACTGCTACTTGATGACGCTCCCACCAGGGGCAGTACAATCTCCCAACACTGTTTAACTCAGATGAGCCGGATAGCGCAGTCGGTATAGCGACTGGCTAGGGACTGGACGACGAATGGGTCGGAGTTGAGTCCCGGCAGGGTCAAGAATTTTTTCTTCACATAGTCCAGACAAGTTCTGGGGCCCACCCAGCCTACTAACCAATGGGAACCGGGGGTACATTCCCTGGGAGTAAAGCAGGAGAGGCTTGAAGCTGTCCACAGGAACAACTTTACTTGCTTTTACTATTTAACTCAGAAACACCAAATACAGTGATGTATTTAGGTAATTATATGCAATTAAAACAGGGAACATCCTTTTATCAAGACCCTATATGTCTACCTTATGATTATATATTCCGAGAAGTTCCTATCGACGAAATAAGCCTCAGATGACCTAGCTTTAGTGAAGACTGCCGTCTTGTGTGTGTATCTAGGGACGAGTTGCACAGTAGTGCGTCTTCAATACATGAGCCATCCATCAGCCGTCAAGGAGCAAGGAGGAGTTGCGAGGCAATCAGTTGAAGGGTGTTTTCATTTCGCCTGCTGCGTGTTTGTAGAAGGGAAAGGAAAAATGTGGACACAGCAAGACACATCTATTTAGAGGGAGGAGAAGCTCTTCCTTCGTCATGGCACTCAGACTACTCAACGTGGATCGATCACTGACCACCACGTCTTCATGAACTATACTGTTGCAAAGCCTGTTGAAAACTCAGAGGAAAGCCTTCTCAAAAGCATCCATTCCTTGATATATATATGGTAGTCTTGTCAGTATTACAATATATTAAAAATTAAAATAAAATATTTAAGAAAGGATAAAGCTAAAAATAATAAATGAAATTTCGAACATTATTGTCTTCTGAGATATAACATATAATTTGGTTGATTAAATGACTTTCCTATTGGGAATCCACAATCCGTATTTCAGTACCTGATGGTTCTATCGTCACATTTTTGTGGTACAGAGGACACGGATATGCAGTTTTCAAATTCCAATAATTGAAAATATGAGATAANGCCGAAGTGAGCCGAAGTTAGCCGAGTCCTAGCATCCTGGTCGCTATGCAAAGCGAGTCAACAGCGATGACGTCACCAAGTGTACCGCGGGTTGCTAGGCAGCGCGGGTAACCAGGATTGCGAGAGACGACGGTAGTAACAGCGGTTACTACCGCTAGCGTTGCTAGCAACACAGCGCCAGGCAACAAGGGTGCTTATTACGTGGCCGTTTTCTGTATTGTCCGATCGAGGCTACATGAGGCGCAGCGAAGGCTATTCACAGTTAGTCCTGGAGCTACCTACGAGTCAGTCCTCGAGCTACCTCCGAGTTAGTTCCGAGTTAGCCAGCAACTAGTCAGTTGTATTCTGGCATTTGGAGTGTACTATTTGTGATACTGCAGATAGCAGTAATCGTAAATCTGTAATTTGGGTGATTGCAAGTGCGAATGTGAAATAAAATTCGCTATATCAAATACGGCGTGAAGTTATTTGTCGCGTTATACGTCCAACACGTGACAATATGAAGCTCAGCCCTCTTGTGAAGCCTCTAGTCGCTCAGCCACTCAATAATTTCCCAACATTTTATGGAATCCGAAGGTTCATTACCGTGCTCACAAGAGCCCTCTGTTGCTCCCTGCTCTGAGCCTTATGAATCCAATCCAGTCAACATCCTATTTTCTAAGATACATTTCCATATTGTCAACATTTTGATTGACTATCGACGGATTTTGGACTGGATTTTTTTTACCACTTTAACACGCGACTCGTGAGGACACTTAATTATAATGTCATCACAGATTTCAACATCTTGAAAATCACTACAGCATATACTAAGTTTCTTCAGTCTGCTTTCACTCTCCATTAGTCGTTTCCTAGTAACGGCTCTAGCAGTGGAGGTTCTCCAGCTTCTGTGTTAACTGCACCGAGTAAGTCTTCTCTTCACAGACTCCTTTACAATTCTCTCAGTGCCTCAACTAACTCACAGGCTGGCGCTCATTTCACACCCAACTACTAGTTTTCTTTTCGCAGAACTGACTTTCAGATTAAGAGTCAGAGTCAGAGTCAGATTTACTTAACGACTGGCGGCTTACCGTCAATCAGTTCGTCTTGGCACCAAGCCCCTTGAGTACTCACGACCAGCATTTTTTTCAACTGAATACTTGTGGTCATAGTCCTTGTGTAACACCCTCTCTGACGAGAGGATGGGTCTTTCGTTTGCAATTGACGCTGGCCCTCGCCAGCGCAGTCATTCTCAGGCCCGAGTCCCACAGGATTCACAACCACATTTTACCGTCTCACATTCGAGACTGGAGGGCCAAGTCCCTGTATTTATACCCCCCCAGAACAGGAAGGGGCACACTTATACCCCCAGGTACTGGGTTCCCTTTTCGTCGCCTCCTACGACTCGCAGGGCTATGGTGGAGATATTCGAACCCGTTACCACAGGGGCGACCCACTTCTCCCGCCTGGTGTCTTCGTTATATGACCCCCTCACACGGACCGTGTAGAAAACACCGTTTCCAACATTTCCTCTATTGTTGTAATTCAACTGTTATTTGTTAACAATCTGCTGTCTAGCAACGGCTATTGTCTTGTTGGTTGTTTGGTGGTCGCTGCGTAAAAACAGGTCTATACGCCACAACATTATCCTCCCACGTGCATCAAGGTTTTCCTGATGGTCTTTTTCTTACCGGATTTTTCACGAAAATTATGCATTCTTCTTTTTCTTCTTCTTTTTCATCCTCCTCCCCATGCGTACTACGTGTCCTGCCCATCTCATCCCTGATGATCTGATCATTCAACTTATATATGACGAAGAGTACAGTCGTGAAGCTCCTCGTTATGCATCGTACCATTTCATCACTCTTCGGGCCAAATATTCTCCTCAGCACCCTGTTCCGTTACTATGCACAAAGAAACTAAATGCTTTTATATCATGACAACTAATGAACAATTCGGATGCAACCATTAGGAACTAGGACTACGAGATATTTATCAGACAACGTGACGTCACATCCCGAAGAAAGTAACGTCCGTAATCATCTCTGCGACAACTTAAAAATTTCACAAATTCAAGTTTACCTATGTAATCTACAAATAATTAGTTCTAAGCTGTCGTTTTATTAATGAGGCCATTCCTGCTATCGGAGATCTATGAAAATTGTTTCATCAATGTATGGTACACTTTGCTAGTTGCCAACTAGATCCAGACCTGATTTACAGCCTCCATAAAATTATTATTTTATTTTTCCTTCAATCTCAACAAAGAGTGTCGTTATGTGTCCAATCGGCAGAACAGCGCGAGTCACTCGTTTAGGCACAGTCTGCTGGAGAAAAGCTGTATTTTTCTTATCGAAACTAAATTTATGAGCTTCAGGAATGTAAGGGCATTGATCTCCTATGGGGGTTACTGCCCGGACCCTCCGTCACAGTGACAAGTTTCCACATATACATTCCGTAATTCAGTAACAAGAGTACCACATTTCCGGAAAGGATATTGTCACATGTAGGGGTGTCTATAGACGGGGTTTGGGGCTGGATAATTGGATTTATTGACACCTTATTCACACAACCCGTGACCACAGGCAATACAGCGCTATCTCTAATATACACACTCTTAAAGTTCACCGTTGCACACACACTAGGGTTCTCAGTCTTCATTAGTCGTATCCTGGCAACGGATTTATAACAGTCTCACTGTCACTTCAACTCACAGCCCAACTCATTTCTTGCCATTATTCTGCTGTTGCCGATTTCGAAGGCTCAAATAAATTCAATTCCTCTGCTTCCAAGCAGAGCTTCCTAGCAGGCTGACGTCTAGAAACTCGACTAATTCTCAACTGAACCCTTCCTTATAACCACTTTTCACGGACCACTCGGAAAACATAGTCTCTCTATTGTTTGGAAGGAGTGTTTACAGCGCCATCGAATATCAACTGAAGTTACTGGATTGTTGTTTGCATATTCGTTGCCGCGCAAGTGTGTTTACCGAGTCGTTGCCTATTAATGAACGTCTATTCTGACTTTGCTATTGGGTATGATGTCATCACAATGGTGACTATGAACACTACGATGTTCAGGGTTGAAGCACGGTTTAATTCGGCATAAGCTCAATATCGCTGGACGTCTACCACACATCTCAAAACATATTATTGATCACGGTGACTTGTATGGGAACCCGAAACCGAACTCAGGTACTCTCGGGTCGGAGTACACCCTACGTGACAATTATAGAGATTCTGCTTGCCGCCCCTGTACTACTGGTTCCTTGATTGACTTAATTTTCGATCCTGAAGATGGATACGAGAGGTTCCTACGTAATATCGGTGGACTTATACAAAACTACACGGTGTTACAACCCGGAAGATTGAACATTTTATAATCGGTACAGTTATGTTTAGCGCTGATGCTCTACGCTCATATTCCTGAGGTGTTAGGTTCGATTCCTGGCCGAGATATGTACTAACCAGAGCTTCTTTGTGAGTTCTTCAGGATAAATTCTGTAACAGAAACCCGATATACCACGACCGCTTCCTTACAAGTCCTTTCCAATTCAGCATTCATAAATCCCTTACCATTTGAGGTAACCCTTTACGCCATGAAAACGCATGGGGGAATGGCGGTATAGCTCCACCATTCTTGATCTCGACACTAAATGGAAAGGGGCGGTCAGCTTCACCTAGGTACTCATTTGATAGGAGGCTGAGTTGGCCCGAAAGCAGCTCTGAAGACTGTGGAGTAGAGAAAATCTCTTACCCCTGCCGGGATTCGAACGTCCGCCGTCCAGCCAATAGCCCGTCACTATACTGACTGAGCCGCATGCTACTTATTAGTGTATCAGGATATGTGACGGTCAAGACGTCTCGTATAAGACGCGTGTAAGAAGCTGTAGGGACCCAACTTAAAGTAATCTTCAGAAATATGCCTGGAGGGACTAAGGAAAACCAGAACAAACCTAGTCAGAACAGTCGATGTCGGGACTGAGACTCGAACCAAACGGTTCCCGAATACAAAACAGAAGAGTTACGGCTCCATAGAACTCAATCAAGAGGAACGAAGGATACGTGGATCTATATCTATATCTATTGGGGTGAATTGCATAATAAAATCAGGTTCTTGTCTCCGTTAGGACACTGGCTGTGCAGACTGAGATTTGTCTGTGTTTCCATACCTCCCTCCAGGAAAACTGGGGAACAGTATCTTGACGGGCTCCTGTCATTTCATTCCACACCGTTTCCAGTTCATTAGTCACGAATAATATAATCATTTAATATTACATATTCTGAGCTACTGAGTGTCGAAAATTTTTAAATAAATAACGTAATAAACTCAGGGAATGTAGCACGAATGGGGGACAAAAGGAATGCATATGGCATATTGGTGGGAAAGCCAGAAGGAAAGAGACCACTAGGAAGACTAAGACGTAGGTGGGTGGGCAATATTAAAATGGATCTTAGAGAGATAGGATGGAATGATATGGATTGGAGTGATATGGCTCAGGATAGGGACCAGTGGAAGGCTCTTGTAAACAAGGAAATGAACCTTCGTGCTCCAAAATATACTGGAAAATTCTTGAGTAGCTGCACGATTGGCGGCTACTCAAGAAGGGCTCAGCTCCATGAGTGAATAAACTCAAGTGCCTACATATTTTCGAAACAAGAATCTAATATATAGCGTTTAAGGGAACCTCGCACATATATCACGTCAGCAGTTTGTGTAGATCAGTGTACCTCGCCTGCCTGCTACCCCATCCACTTCACAGCCCGTTATGAGTTTCACGGGAGAGAATGAGAGCAGGAGAGGCGCCTTCCAAAAACTTCACTGGCTGTTCCAACTCTCCTCGAACCCTCGAACCCCCGTATATAAGTGTCTCTCTTCATCCTGCTTCCACTCTCTCCCTCTCTGTCCTATTTCTCTTCCCTGCGATAAGGTTCGAGACTTATTTCTCTCTTTTCCAATTGTAACTTTGTATTTTCTTTTACTATATTCTTCAAATCGCTTTTATTTCTTTATTTCCTAATTCTATTTCGATTCGGAAACTCCTACGCTCCTTCTCCCATACAAAGTAACTTTCTACAAGTTCAGTAATAACACTGAGAGGTGGTAATATCTATAAAAACAGGTAAATCTATCCTTGTAACAAGCCATGGGGGCTCATAGGGGTGTGAGATGTCGAGGCTCCTACATATTTTGACAATCGACTTACAGATGGCGGTGAGGTTGTCAGCCTTATGCACCGGCCACGCTTTACCCGCAGGAACATTCCTGGTATTCATTTCAGTTAGAGGCTGGGTCCGCCTTGGACCATAGTGTGGCTGAAAGTATTAGACCAATTGAAGAAATCCAATGACCTCATCGGGAAAGGAATCCGCGACCTTCCGGCCTGTAGCATAGTGCCTCAACCAACTGCGCTACTGTGTGCCCCCCCCAAAATTATCTGTTTGTCTGATGTTTAAGTAAAGAGCTTATAAGTTAACGCTGGCAGTTATGTGCCTACAGTTAATTTAGAATAAATATATCAGTATTACAAAGGCAAGTAATGCAGTCATGGACACCATTGCGAAAACCTCTTTCTCGGGTTTGGCATGAGTTCTTGTTTCTTTCTGTGTCCATGTGAGACACTTCACTACACTGTCCGTGTCTAGACTATGTAGCATCCGTAGTATTTTTTTCGAAGCATTCCTGGTCTAGTCGATGTACTCTCTGATCTGAAGAACCGGGAAAAACCACGAAAGACCTCAGTTACGGTACCCGGTTTCTCGGTCTAGATCGAGTTGAGGACAGAAAGACTTAGAGCCTAGAGCATTTCCTCTAGACAAGCAGCTCTGTCTTCTGTTTCTGTATATGCAGTTCGTTCACTGTTTCCAATTTAGGGCAAAATACTACAGGCATTTCACGCGAAAACTATTTCTTTCCATTGCAAGCGCTCTGTCTTTTATTTCTGGTCACTTTCACGGATTTCCACGCCGTAAATCCACCTTTCAGGTGGTCACCCGGTCTTTCATCGACCACCAATTGAATAAATGACTTTCCAGCGGGCAAGGAGCTGGCGAATTGGATTGGACATTCAGGGAGACCTAGCAGGTCCTTGGCTAAGTTTTTAAATCTTCAGGCACACCGACGCGTACTGGACTCCGAGGTTTGCAAAGAAAATATTTGAAACAAATTCAATTCGGTGTATACTGACAGACACTACGTGAAAATTGAATCTGTATCATGCAGAATTCAAGAGGCCGATATATAAATGGTAATGACCACAATAATGCGAAGAAATGGAATTAATTAAATAAAACAGTGACTGTTAATAGTACTGGGAGCTGGAGTAGCCCAGTCAGTATAGCGAAGGGCTACGGGTTAGACGGCGCGGGTTCAGTTCCCTACAGGGTAAGATTTTTCTCTTCTCCACAGAAACCAGACTGGCTCTGGGGCCCATCCCGCCTCCTATCCAATGAAAATATGAGGCTCTCTCCCCGGGCGTAAAGCTGCAGGAACGTGAAGCTGACTATTCACTTCCACATAATGCAGAGGACAAAAATGGTGGAGCTATACCTCAACTCCCCATATGTCTTTAGAGCATAGTGCTTAACTAATTAAGCACTGGAACAACTTTGCTTTTTATAAATAGAACTACTTTTCTCTGGTTTGTGACACCTTATAATCCGCACAAGTTCACCGAATACTGCCCCTACTTTCAGGAAAGGAAAGCTAAGCAAACAACAAAGAGAAAGCAAACTTGTTTCGATTAATCTTCGACCCTGAAAAGGATGGAACGTGCATTGGTGATCTTCTATCGGTTTCAATGAGTCACATTATAAAAGCTAAAATGACGAAGCTCTCCCTGTAACAGGCCCTGCTTATGAGACGTCGATGATTCCATACTTTTCTAGAAAATCGGCTCATAGATGGTAGTGAGGTTGCCAGTCTTACGCGCCGGCAGCCCTTTACCCCGCAGGATTCATGGTACTCATTTCTGTTAGGGGCCGAGTCGACCCCAGGGTCCCAGTGCGGCTGGAACGCCTTCTGGCTTGTAGCATAGTGCTTGAACCAACTTCGCTGCCCCGGGTCACATTATAGAGGATGCAATTCATGAAAATATTACTTTACTAAAATTACTTTCTTCTGAAAGAGATAGTCTAAAATTTCCAAGTTTTGTGAGGTCTCTCTTCGAACTGAAACAAACTGACGTTTGTGGCCAACAGGTAGTCTATAGGTTGGAACACTTCATAATGGCGGGCGTCATAGTCCTCACTCGTCCCAAATATTATTAAAATAATAAAATCAATGAGAATGAAATGGGACAGAAGAGAAATTCATATAAAATTTTGGACTGAAAACCTGAAGAAAAGAGGACATTAAGAGAATCCAAGTATACGTGAGAATATAATATTAAAATTAATATTAAATCGAATGAGAGGATTAATGAACTGGATTAATCTGGCTCAGGATAAAGGAAAATGACAAATTCTTGTGAACACGGGTATAAACCTATGGGTTTCATAAAATTATGGTAATTTCTTCAGTGGCTTAGCAAATAACAGCTTCTCAAGAAAGACTAAGCTCGAAGGTTTAGTTAGTAGTCTGTGGGATACGCAGTGTACAGATGGTTAATGGTTGGCAGTTGAACCGCCGATCAGTCTGGTACTCTGATATCCCTTGCAGAAAGTTACACATGCACGTTTATGTAACAAGGGTGGCAATTGTTTCCTAACCGTGCTCCGCTATATAATGCAATGCGCTTCAGTGGAAAACCTTCCAAGTGTGAACGATAGATTGTGCCCATGGGTTTTCGAATGCTGCAGTGAGAGACCCGGGACTCAGTGTGAATGGTTCTTTCCCTATCAACTGGATCTAGTATGTCGACTTGTCTCCACCTCTTCACCCTAATCACATGAACGTAACTAACGAACTAACTAACTTCATGAAGGAAACCCCTTCTTTGGAAGCTGACAGTGACTGGGATACTAAAGAAATACAGAGTTTTGGTAGGAGACCCTCAAGGAAAGTGGCTGCTAAGAAGACCTGGACGTAGATCGAAGGACGATATTCCTAGAAGTTCTGGATTCAACATATCGCCTACTTTCCTTTGTTACGACACTGTCAGCACAGAAAATTAATGATAAGACACGGACGGCGTACAAAACAAAAACAATTAGGACACAGAGACAGACAGCACTGTGATCTCATAAGCTGACTTTTATTTATTTCTTCAAAATAAGGAAAGTAGGCTGAAAATGGATCATAGAGAAATAGGATGGGATTGTATTGGTTCGGTAGACCACTTGACTCCTATCAGGATCGGGTTACGGCAATAACTGAGAGAACAGGAAACTGCACCCTTGAAGTCAGTCCTCTGCTCGAAATCGTCAGCACAACTTCCGCTGTCCATAAACTGTTTTTATTCATAAGTGAAATATTATAACTTCGTTTGCAAGCACGGAGTAGTATGGCCCTTTATTAACGATCCGAAATGCAGTGCCGATGAATTTAGAGAAATATAGGAACGCAGCCCAATGACGTCTGCCTCCGATCAATTCAAAACGCCAAGTTTTTTGAAGACTGTCATCCTGCGGGAGCGTCGCTTCATCCCGTAAGAAGGATTTGAATCGACGGCCTCTCTCCCAGGTAAGAATTCATTTCCTATTGGCTGATTTAAAATAGCCAAATTGATCATGCAATAAGCACAAGCCAATCACATCAAGGCTTTCGAGAATTAAACAGTACCCAGGATACAGAATTCGGAACCCCACATATGAGAGCGGTTATTTTCTTTACTTTAGGGTCCAGCTACACCCTTCCGAAGACACTTTATGACAGATACACATATAAACAAAACAAATTCACATCTTCGGCAAACTACAGATTTGCTTCCCGTGGTGACCTTGTCCCTTTCCGGTCATCCAAGCTGCATGTAAACAAAAACAAGGCAGTTGTTTTCTGTCCACATACGAAAAACAAGTCATAACATGCTAATAAATCGGTCTCGCCAATAAACCAGTCACCCGTCCGAAATGGCTAAAGAGGACCATAGCGTCCACGGAGAACTGTGGCAGGTTTGGACTGTCACAGTGTGGACTGGATTCATCTGGCTCAGGACTGGGTCCGGTGGAGGGTTCTCGTGAACACTGCAAAGAACCTTCGTGTTCCGTAGAATACTGGGGAACTAATGTTGGCTTTTGTAAAAATATTCAGCCCCATGTAGTTAGGTAGTTTGTTAATTAGTTAGGACATCAAACAACTCACTATCGCTTCCTTTCTCATCATTACTAATTTAGATTCAGTATCGTCGTATTACTCGATTCTACACAACCTGAGCTACTAAGAGCGTCGTTAAACAAGCCATATGTAAATACAAGGGTTACGGCCCACAGAGTTACTAGCATCCATTTAAACTGTAGTCTACGTATCTACACTGTAGCGTGTCATGTTTTACAATGCCGAGCGCTGTTCACATTTTAAACCAGAATTAATGGACGCACTTGATTCGGATGTTGGAGCCATCTGGCGGGCAGACTGTAAATCTTGTCGCATCTCACTGGAAGAATGGGGCTAGTTACATAATGGGATATAGCTGTTTAGGGATTAGAACATATCTACAGTATACCCATTTGAAAAATAGCGGGTGTTTAAAAAATTATGCGCAAAATCATATACCCTATACAGTGTGTTCAGGCGAAAGAGATTGTGAGTTTTCATGAATATAGATCAGCAAATGAATTATTAGAATAAGTGTTTACTGGTAAGCCTACAAAAATAACGGTAATAACTAACATTTATAATATATGGTTTAAGTAATTAGCTTAACTGCATTTTTTGGAACACTTTTCATTGCCCCAACCTCCTAAACACGCTGTGTAAGTTTGACCTAAACTGTTTTTAAATACCCTCTACTTGAAGTTGCTCAAAATCTTTGCATTACCTATATCAGGAAGCATTACCAGCGCACTGTGTTAATCAGCATCACAATGGGGCCCGTATAGCTCCACATATGATATGCCTGCTTTAGATAAACACTTCTTAGCATTGTGGATGCCTTATGTTCCAAGGCTGTACTCAGCCGGCTCATGCGCGTTGCATCCTGGCATCCTGCCATTCCTTACCCCCATCCCCACGGGCATTATGCCGACGTCTTTACCGTTATTTCTACCTATGTAGACCACGTGACCTTCCTTCCCTCTCCTGATGTCTCAGAGGGAAATATGTGTGTCTGCGCAGTCGGAAGGACTACGTAGTCGTGACAGGTTGCTTCCCGCTCGCCGGAGGACTAGAAACTGAAATTCTGTTTCGGACTTTGTATTTTTAAAATTATGTTTGACAATGTCTGTTTGGCTGGTAAGGGTCCGGCTGCCCGCGGTCGCAACGGAATATTTTTTATTCCAGTGCAGTTGCGGCCGTGTTTATTTTTTTTAATATTATTATTAATTTTGCTGAATTTTGGTGTAACCTGTTCGATGGCTTTTATGAGGCTGGTGCAAATGGGGCACTTTAGTTTTCTATTTGTTACGACTGTCCATAACATGTGATTACTTGGGCAATCGCTATTTTGGTTTGTTGTGCCTTGCCCTTTTGGCAATTTATGCCTTGCTTATTTATTTCTGTATATTGTGTGTGAGTTCCTTTTTTGTTATGTTGGCTATTAAATATTGTTATTGCTTGTTTTGAAAGCCCGCATATATATTATTTCCTCTGTAAATGCTTGGATACCCCATGAACACCCTGGGGAGCTTGCGAACGCGACAACAGCCAGAGACGAGGGCTGCTCCTCTCGACTTCTATTTTATGAAGTGCCAGTAGGTGACACTACGAGTCGAGGAGAGAGAGAGAGAGAGAGAGAGAGAGAGAGAGAGAAGGGGAGGGACTGTAAAACAGCCTGAGTAAGCTTGTCAGAAAACTTGTTTCGGCTATCAACATCATTAGTGATATATCAAATCAATTACTTATAACAGGAGTAAAATTAATAACTTTAAAAAGTTGTAGAATTCCAGAAATATTTAAACTAAAATTACTGTTAATATTTACGCATAAACACAAATAATGAAACTATNAAGAAAAAAATAAGTACTTTGAAAAGCAGTTCATTTAGTTCTAATTTTCCATGTCCTACAATTGACCTCAGTGTCCTTAAATTGCCAAGGGGACTTCAGACACTCTAAAGAGCTGTGAGATACTTGCTCTGGATCCCTGGGGCTCGAAAGTAACCCTTTGTATGCATTGGTACACTGCTAACTACACGGCAATTCAGCTTTGGAGTAATTCTCATTTTATTCCCATTGAAGAAGAAATTACTCTATCCAGACTTCCTAATAGCGTTTTCTTTCTTCAGACTATATATCTCCCACTATTCATGACCTCTCCCACACACATTAAAAAATATATATATTGTATATAAATGGAATAGCAGTTTAAGAACAGAACTGTAGTGTGGAAAGTTGGTGACGGAGTTGAAGGGGTGGGTAGGGTATACTTATCTAGAGGACAGATTACTTCCCCTGATCCAGATTAGAGATTTATCATTGGATTAGACAGAAGTAAATGGATCCGTACGCGCTCAAACGAAATGAGGGATGAGATTGCAGCAGGCGAAGCTGGTTGGCTGACTTCAGCTAAATTTCGTGGTGGGTACTGTCAGGGGGTGGGCCACGCCATCAGCACCATCTGGCGACTTTCTCTTCCCGCTACGTTTTTTTCTATACCCAACTGCCCCCCCCCCACACACGATTACACTGTACCCTAAACACAAGCGTTCTCCACCCCAAAATCTCTCCAGACTGGAATCGGTGCATGCCAGTTAGCCATGAGATTACGCAGTGTTCTGGGCTGTGATGCTGTCTGGAATGCAAATAGATACTCACACTTCTTGTTGCTTATTTAACGACGCTTTCAGTATCTCATAGCTTCAAATGGTAGGATGATTAGTGAATAATGAATTGGAATGAATGTGGAAGGAAGTGGTTTAGGCCTAATTTAGGTACAACCCAACATTTGTCTGGATGAATTCCAGAAAGTCATGGAAAGCTTAAGTTACGTTAGCCGATATTCGATCCCAGGTTTCAACCATCCACCTCCGGGAGAAACTTTTAAAACACTGACACTTTATTAACAATCTTGGTACCAATGTTTCAGGTAATACTCATACCTCCATCTTCAGGGGAAAGCAATGTACCACGTACTGGTACTATCTACATTGTGACTCGTTCCTTCAGTCCTGGTGTCTAGCCTTGGTTGGGCCCTTAACCTGATTGTGACGTGCAGGCGAACATTATTGATTTTAGCTACTTTGTTATCTACTTCCTGAGGAAATGGATTTAACATGTAAAGAAGAGCAAGTTCTGTTCGCATTGCAAGACGGCAGCCCCCTTATCCTCTCATAACGAACCCGGAAGGAGCCCTATCAATGAAAGAAAGCTGGTCTTCCTTTCTGTGCTGATTACGGCACAGAAATCATATGCTGCACTGTGCTTGTAAGAGTGACAATGCTAAACTCCATCTACTCTACGAGCCATGTTACGTCATACCCTGTGTAGGTAACCTTACAGAAGAAAATTCCTGTGTAAGTATGTATTAATATCCCACTGACATATGAATATCAGATATATGTTCACAATAGAGTCAAGAATCTTTCAAACGACAGAACGGTCTACGTCACAACATGATGATGACGTATCATTGTTCCTGTGGCGGATGAAGCATATCAAATCGTGCATTTTTCAAGCTTGGTGGACAAGAACATTTCCAGGGACTCTGAGCAAATCAATGGAAGTCAATGGTTGTCAAAAGGAGGTATTATCAATGGAGAATGATTAGATGAAGGAAAGTGAAAGATAAAATAAATTGAAAGGGACAGATATGGGGAGAATTGAGTAGCGAAAAACCCGGGAAGGAATCAGTGGCTATGCAAAGTCTGGTTTTAAAGAGCAGAATCAATGGATGACAGCACAGTTGAAAGGAAGATGGGAAAATTATTTTTTTATATATATTTTGAATTTTAGCAATCAGAATATTACATAATTCTGTAAGCTAAAGTGCTGATTACTCATTAGATATACTAATGACTAGGGCATGAACAGGTTGATATCCAGCGAAATCACCTGTATAATCTATAATTAGTATCTATACATTAACTTAAGAGTAGTTCACTTGGCCACAGTTTTTTGAGTCTTTTGTTGCTTACTGGTTCCAGGATTTGCTCCATGAGCTGATTAGGGTGGTTTTCTATGGAGTTATGATGTGTGGAGGCTTTCTTGCGTTTTGCTTCCTGTACGGCTGGTACCTGTAGATCTGTATGTAGTGTATGATTTGTTACGTACCAGGGAGCATTAACAATTTGACGGAGTATCTTGGATTGAGATCTTTGTATGATTGCAACATTTGATTTAGTTGATCAGCCCCATAATTCTAGTCCATATGTTCAGATTGGTTTGATAATTGTTTTATATATTAGAAGTTTGTTGTCTGTAGATAGTCGTGAATTTCTTCCCAGTAACCACTGTAACTCCATTGTCTTGAAGTTTATTTGTTTTTTTTTTTTTGCGAGATGTTGTTTCCATG
>NW_019738961.1:112900-197341 GCF_002891405.2 Cryptotermes secundus | reverse complement strand
TTTTCCAGGTTTACCGATCATGATGATTTGTGCCTTTTTGAGACATTTTGGCCAGTATTCTAGTCGTAGAATAGCGTTGTATATGTAGGTTAGCATCACTCTCCCTTTTCTAGGCAATTCTTTCATAATTTTGGCCGTTACCAGATCAAATCCAGGCGACTTTTTTGGATTTAGGAGCTTAATTTCATCGGCTATTTCTTTTTGTATGAATGCTTTGATGGTTGCATGTGTTATAGGTGGGTTTAATAGACTTTTTTCTATTTCTTGGTCGATTACTCTATCTGTTGGTTGGAATACGGAAGCCAAGTGTTCTGCAAAAAGTTTAGCTGGGAAAATTATAGAACAATCTACAGTGGCTTTCCGAAGATACCCGAATATTATCGAAGTCTCTTATTCTCGATAATAGTTAAACGAAGTTTCCTCCAACCTATATTTATAAGAATGCATATATATAAATAAATACTTAATTAAAATATATATCTTATTGCTGTCTAAAATCTTCTATTTTTGGTTATAGTTATTCTATACGGAAATAATTGCTTCAATTTCAGATCCTGGTTTCTTGGGTTCCGAAAACGTGTATTTTTGTGGGCAGATATAGGAGTTTCGGAGAAAACAATACTGCCCACATCCACACGATGCAAGGACCCAAGGGCAGAATCAGTATCAACATGGACAAATCTTGACAGCCTAAAATCAGTAATTCTGAAAGATAAAACAGTTTATATATCCTCCTCAAGGACTACCGTCTTGTCGTGGAGAGGGCGTTTGCGGGCCTCAGTGACCTTGAGAGCCATGCTAGCGTGAGCGTAAGCTCATAGTAGTGCCAACCATGACAGACAGGTCAAAGGGTAGGGGCAAGGTGAAATGTAGTCCGTAGTTCTCCAGGTTGGGTTTGTGCGTGGGAATAACAACCCGAACCTGGATAAATTTACTGTTACTAAACCTCCACCGAAGTGAACGGAGTTCATGGAGGTAGGCCTAGGCCCTCTGGGGCTGTAGTGCCAAGGAAAAAGAAAACCTCCAGAAATGTATGGTGGATGATTACGGAAAAGACCAAGACTTATACAAGGTTGCCCTATATATACAGGGTGATTCACGAAGTTTTACCCCCACTTAAGGAGGGCATTCCTGAGGTAATTTGGAGCAAAAAAATATTAATATACTAATGGTATCCGACACGTAATTTAAGAGATACAGTAATTTGAAAACTGACGAAAAAATCTTTTTTTCTTCGATTTTCAGTCAAAACAAATTAGAAATACAATACAAACACTTTTTAAATCGTTAATGTTTTAGGAAAGAAGCATTCTAAAACCTTTTTTTTTCAATTTCTTAATTTTGCTTTGTGCAACATTTTTCATCGATTTTATGTTACAAAATTACATTATTTTCAACATCCCATTCTGTAAACATACCAATCTGTTTCCTTTAAACTATAGTGCTTTAGAAGACGACTGGATTTACATAAGATTTTCGCCGCACACGTATGAACCGCTCTACCTATCTACCTACGCGCAACATTCAAACCGGTCTACCTTATCTGCTGACATAGCTGACTGGAACGTATGGTCGCCCACGCTGAAGCATAGCGCTCCATTCACAATGATGCGTTTCGAAAATTTATTGTTACTCCGTAACTACTGAAAATCGACCACAAGTTTATAAGGAAATTTTGCAGGAAATAACCCCAGGAATATGTACCATAAGCCGGGGTAAAACTTCGCGAATCACCCTGTACATATATACATATGTGTGTTTGTGTGTGTATGATTTAAAGGTAGCCGATTACAGTAGCCACGCTGTCTAATGCACGAACTGTCTTGACTCTGGGATCGTGGGTTTGAATCCAACTAAAGTAATGGATGTTTGGGTCGTGTATGCGTTTATTCTGTATCTGTGTTGTTCTGTATTTAGGTAGCGGCCTTGCGACGGGCTGAGCACTCGTCCAAGAAGCTCTACCGTCTGTGAAAAATGATTACGGAACTGAATAAGAGGCCTGGCCCCTGAATGGTTTGGAACAGCCATCGAAAGAAAAAAAAAATGAAGGTGAGCTGAAAGCTGTGAAATCAAGCAATTTCGGGATGTCACAGTAACGACTTATCAAGATTTACCACGTTGTAGGAACGTAATTTATGTTGTAATTTCTATGAGTCATATCTGTTCTGTGAGCATGGATAATTTTTCAAGTTGAAACGTGAAGTGCCTTATACTAAACAAAGCAGAAGCTTTGGGATTATCAATTTGTTCGTGTTACTTGTGGAAGATCGTGTTAAACATCGGCCTTGACGTATCTTTCGATAACATAAAGAGCTGTAAGGCAATACGTGACAAAGCAGAGGAAGCTAAAAGCTGAGGGTTATAAGGAATGATGAAATTTCTCGTTGAATTCTCAACAGGTGTACACTAGTTTAGTGTAACTATTAGAGTGGTACGTATCACTACAAATCAACCCGCTACATCTAAGCACTCACCTCAATCTAGTACTGAGGTCAAGAAAGGTGGAGCTATCCTTTCACTCCCCCATACGTCTTCATGGTGTACTGCTCAATTTTACCTTCTTTCTGCGCCTAATAAAAATATATCCCTTATACCATATTACAGCTGGGAAATAATATTTATTTTATCCAGTTCATCTTCCTGTGAAATATCTCACAGCCTTCTAAATTGCATAATTACAAATAAATCTATATTCTGCGATATAACGCCGTATGGTCCTTCACGGATTTATATGCCAGACAACAGAACACTTCATAAGCACGCTATGAGAACTTGAAATCTTATGCAGCGTTCGTTACAACAGTTTGATCAGACTGGCTGTTGAAATGTGATATTAATCACGGTAAAACAAACTGGCCAATCCGTTCATATTTTTTTCTACCTCTCTCTCTCTCTCTCTCGTGCATTTTTGCAATATTTCACCGATGTTTTGCTAATGACATTCGCAACAATAGAATGCCCAAGGGGGCAAAGCTTTGTTGACGTGTCTGGATTTTGTTTTAGCTGGTGTATGATTTGCTGCTTACTAAATTCCGCTCCCGATAGTTGTGGTTCCTGTTCGTGTATTCTCTCCACTGGCGGGCCTGCGCACTAACCATTCTTACGCTACAAGGTCATTATTAGACACGTGCGACTCTCGATTCTTTTTCGAGATCGAATCGAGGAAAATAAATCTCGATTTCGATTCAGAGATTGATATCTCTACCCACCAGAAAGACATTAACCCTACAAATAGATAATGTAATATTTGCTCAGATATTAGAAAACCTTGAATATTCTACGGGTTACATCCCATAACGACAAAATTATACAGGGTGTTCCAGGAGGAAAGGGCAATATTCTGGGAGGTCATAGTATCGGTAATGCTTAGCAAAACTATGTGTACATGTGTTCTATTCCGAAAGGTTTCCGAGACACAGATTTTCACTGTACAGTTCCAAAATTGTTGATAGGAAAGACATATTTGTACTGTTTCTACGGAATACCAGTATTTATTGTCCAAGTTACAAAGTTGCTACAGATTACCTAGTATAATACATGTTTGAAAATTCCCCAGTCAACATCAGTGCACTTTGCAGCTCCTGTGAGGACATGGCGTGTTGCTCGTCTGTACAGTGTACAGTGTACTGTGCAGTGAAACAGCTCTATCTTGGAAACCGTTCGCAATAGGTCACATGTACATATACAATTTTTGCTTAGAATGGCCGATACTGTGACCTCCTTGAATATTGGCCTTTCTTGTGGGGCAACCTGTATATTAAACTTAATCCATGAAAACGCGAAGGTAAGAATGTATAATAGCGGACTAACTAATTAACTGCAGAAGTAAATAACTTTTAAGGTCATTTTTACATAAAAACGTTTGATCTTAGCAAAACGCAGGTCTGGTGCCGCCCATGTATAACTGCACGCACCAATCCTTCAATGTTGAGGCAAGAATAATAAAAACTATATATAACGAGAGAAATGGTGTAATTGACAGTGACAAATGACGTAGATGCCGAATCCTTGTTGTCCGGCACACCGTGATATCATTACATTCGCTCTTCTTGCACATGAATGTCCCAGCTAACAATGAACAGGGTTTCTACGGTATTGTTCAGTTATGAACCGGCTGTAGTCCCTTTTGTTCCCTGCAACATCAAGTGTTGTCTGCTGATGCTGGCTGAATTTTCCGGAAGCTGCCTCACGTTCCACGTGGCTGCTGATCAGCTTGTTGCATTTGCAATGGGCAAGTGCTTTCTTCTGCGATATAACATCGTTTAGCCCGTTGAATGTCAACCAATATTTCGGAGGAACATGTTGCCTCCATCTTCAATGGAGAAGAATAAACCAAGCAAGAAACCAACGTGAGAGGAGGTGGCAAAATGCTGGTTTCTTTATTTAGATGGGCACTACATATTCCTCCGAAACGTCGGTTGACATTCAACGGACTACATGGCGTTACATAGCAAAAGATAGAACTCTCCATAACCATCACTGTAAGAACTTCAAACCCTATACAGTGCTTTCATGTTGGATTTGAGGTCAGCACATGCGGTGAAGTTGTCAGCCTTACGTTAAGGTCGCTATTCACCCCAGGAAGATTCTTGGTACTTATTTACGTTCTAGGCTGAGTAGACCCCAGAGCCATAGTGCGGCTGGATGAATTAGATAAAGGGAAAAAAACCAATGACCTAATCAGAAACTGAACCCGAGACCTGCCGGCTTGAAGCATAGTGGCTCAAACAATTACGTTACCGCCTACCTCCATAGGTTAGAAATTCAGTTCCAAATGAAAGACCGAGGTTATGATCTGATAAAGTCTGTCGCATATCTCGGGGGGGTGGGGGGGTGGATGAGTATGAAGCAATGGTGGAATGCCGATTAGCAGGAGAAAACCGAATAAACCCGGAGAAAAACATGCTCGTGTGTTACTTTGTCCACCACGGAACTCACAGAAAGTATCACGGCACTGAACCCAAAAATTTGCGGAGAGAAAACAGCCATGTCAAGGACAATATTAATTTGCAAGTTATTGGGTTAAATTTATTGGTTTAAATATTTTGGGGAATACTTGAGAGACGCTGAAAGGTGATATTTCTATAGATCCGCTACCAATATACCTAATGAGAACATCTTCCCACTAATTTTCAATTTAAGTTAAATGTAATTAATTGGGGTAATTATAGGTTCATTAACTTTTACGTTCATGGTATACTAATGAGTTGAACAAATTATTTCGATGTTTGTGCAGTAACGTGTAATTTAATACAAAATAATTAAGGTACTGCAAATTAATGGTTAGTAAAATCAATTGGACGTCAGTAATCAGATATATATTCTGTATTAGAAGACCCATACATATAATTGCAGAACCTTTTTTAACAGAAAATGGAAAATTATTTCCATGGGTTATTTTACAACACTGTCAGCAGCAAGAAAATACGGCGTCAAGTGGTAGGATAACACATGAACGAAGAATTGGAAGGGATCTTGAAGGTAGCTGCCGTAATCTGATCACTGCACTATCGTGACACTTCCCTGGAGTGACTAAGGAAATCCATTAAACTCAGAAAATATGATTGATTATAACTGCTCATCTTGGATACGAAATCGATGTTTGCGCTGTAGACCACTGATGGTTGAAGAATACCGAACAAAAATGAAATCTATATGACCAATAAAGTCAATATCGAGGTGACTGATCCCAGTTTGAGTATGTGCCTATTGAGTGGACGTTTACATTCCTGAAGATGGCAGCTAAGCTATTTTGTATAGGGAGGTGACCTACATTATTTCTGAAATATAATCAAAATCGTTGCAAAAGTTTTAAAGCAAATGAACATTATATTGTCACGTGTATGAGTGACTGTAGACGGGGTTTGGCTCGGTATTTGGATTTATTGAACACTTGCAGACCGTAACGGGAAGTAACTGGAGCGCAATCGCTAACTCATATACTCTGAAGTTCGCTACAGCACGGACTATGACTTCTCAGCCTGCTTCATCTTCACCGGTCATCACCTGGCAACGGCTCCAAAGCCGTAGTTCCTCAGCTTCCGTGTTCACGTCCTTACTCACAGGCCGACTGTCCCACAACTAACTAAACTTTAGACTTGTCTTGCTTATAACATCTCGGCACGGACAACACAGAAAACATCTCTCCCAAAAGTCATGTCGAATTTTATATTACGACCGACGGTCAGTCGGCCAGTCAGTCTTGGAATAAAGCACACGTATGGAGCTTACGACCAGATTTTATCACTGTCAGACAGTTGCCGGTTTGTTGATGAAGGGGCGCTCTCTCTGACGAGAGGACGGGTCTGTCGTTTACAATTGCTGCTGGTCGACACTCACCAGCGCAGTCATTCTCGAGTCTTAGTGCTGTGGGACTCGCGACCATATTTTACTGTTTCAGATTCGAGACTACCCATTTTGTTGCCTCCTACTGTTCGTAGGGCTACGGTGAAGGTATTCGACCCTGCCTCCACACAGGATTTTCCCAACAGTTATTCCATTGTTGCATCACGTAACTATCGCACGAACCGCATAGAGAATATCGCTTCTCAGTTACTTTACTGCTGAGGGTTACGAATTGTTGCCTAACAACGGGCGTGTTTGCAGAGCCGATCCCTAGCAACGGCTGTCTCTGCTGGTTCCATAGTTCTTGACACAATGTGTTTCGGGGGCCCATTTCAAACGACTGTGTTTCTGGAACTAGAACGTCCATGTTCACGCAGCACCGACCTATGAAGGATAAACTCTTAGACACCGAACACGAATGAAATCCTTCCATACGTTCGGACGCTCCATATCCATAATACACAATGTGCCTTTTACAATTAGAGTGTACCTCAGCACATTCTCATATGTATATCTCCCTCTCGTTTCTCTGCATCCTATATCAACCCTCTCTTTTACCAGTCCGCAAACTGTGCCACGTTTTCACTAACTCAGAGCAGTTCCTTTATGAGAGTCTAGTGCACGGCGTCCTTTCGGACTGAGCGAGTCAGTTGCTTGCTGAAGCTTCCTGAACTGTGTTCAGTTATCACAGCAAGTTGATGGTTTTATGGCCCAGTCTACAGATTGAACGACGATTGCTGAAGAAGACATGAGACCAGCCAAATATCTAGAAGAACCCTCCTTTGGTGACTGACTTAAAAGTAATTAGAAAAGGAAACATCACCTGTAGTGGAAAAAGCGGGTATCTGAAACACATCTGGTTCGGTCTCTTCATTGGCTTAATCACTCATGGAGCTCAGCCCTTCTTGCGAAGCTGCCACTTATGCAGCTACTCAGGAATTTCCCAGCATTTTATGGAACCCGAAGGTTCAGTACCGTGTCCACAAGAGAACTCCACTGGTCCCTATCATGAGCCAGAACAATCTAATCCATACCATCGTAAACTATAGCTCTAAGATCCATTTTAATATTGTCCACCCACCTACCCTTCCTCTTCCCAGTGGTCTCCTTCCTTCTGGCTTTCCCAACAATATCCTATATGCATTCTTCCTCTTCCCCATTAGTGCTACACGCCCTGCCCATCTCATTCTCCTTTACTTGATTATTTTAATTATACTTGGAGAAGAGTACAAGTTATGAAGCTCCTCATTATGCAGTTTTCTCCTACCTCCCGTAACTTCATCTCTCTTCGGTCCAAATATTCGCCTCAACACCTGTTCTCAAACACCCTCAGTCTATGTTCCTCCCTTAATGCCAGAGACCAAATTTCACGCCCATACAGAATCACAAGCAAAATCAATTTTGTATATTCTATTTTTTTATATATATTTCTAGACAGCAAACGAGAAGACAAAATGTTCTGGAATGAATTGTAGCAAGCATTACTCGAGTTCAACCTCCTCTTAATTTCCTTCTGAATCAGGTTTTGATTTGATATCGTCGTTCCCAAATATCTGAACCGTGCCACAATTTCAAAACATGTTATCTGTCTTTATGTCATGATTTTGCTCTGCATTTTGGTGATGAGACAGCGACATATACTTAGTCTTCATAGGCTTAATAGTGACTTAATTGAAATTCAGAAAGTTTATTGACGCTACTTACAAATTATGTAAACATTGAACAGTGAAGGATCCTGTTATCTGGAACATAACGCTGTGTAATCCGTTGAAAGCAAACCGACATTTCGTAGGGCAAATTCGCCACCACCTTCACGATTGAACAATAAGCCAAGAAAAAGTCTGCTTTGAAGCAGAGACTCTGGTCTTCCTGATCATAACGTAATTGCAACATCTAATATTGAAAACAGCGCAAAATGCGCGTTACAAGAAGCACTTCTAAATAAGCATTTTGTATACAAACGACGACACCTGACGAATGAGAGACTGTTGTTGACAGAACCACCTACAGGACACAGTACTACCTCCACCCGCGAACACTACACTCCACACAGCGCATCCTCTTACTATAATCTCAAACGTTGAGTAATATTGAAGTGAATGTTAAACGTAAAAAAGCTAAAGGTAACAGGCCGTTATTTGTTTACTAGCTGAAACTCCCTCACAAACAGAGCCGTATGAGAAGGTGCATTGTCTTGATGCAAGACACGAGAACACAATCAGACATTAATAGATACCACTCAGAAAGAGACTGTTATAGATCAACAACAACACAGCTGTAAACGCTGATATGCCAACGTCATCAAACCATACTGAGGTTTCTGTCCACTGCTGCCATGTCAAGCACACAGTGGCGAGTTCGCAACTTTATTCTAAGACCTAGTATTAACCTCTCCTTGAGTCTGGTATAGAATCTATTACATCGCGGTGTATCTTTTTGGCATCTGATGTTGATTGATGGGGAAAGTAGACATCTTAACCAAGTTATGGATTATAAGTTCATCATTATCAATTTTACCGAAAGGAAACTATCAAGTTAAGAGCCTTTGTGTTTTGTTTCCATCTGAAATTTGAACGACATTGTAATTTGTTAGATTAATGTCTGATAAACGATTTGCGTTGCGGCATGATGGAGAATTAACAAATTGAAAAAGTCCAGAAACAACATAAAAATCCATCTACTCTATTAACAAGCATACATCATATTTTATATAAATAAATTTACAGAAGAAAATTCCTGTGTGAATATATCCGGATTTCCTCTTGACGTTTCGATACTGGAATCACGCTAAAAACACTTTACAATGATTTTATAACGATGATGACGTAATCTGGTTGCCATGGCACACGGAACAAACACAGATGGGCACGGACAGGAAAATATATTAACCATATTCCCAAAGGAACATATATCTCAGATTACTCGAGCAGGTTAATGTTGCGGTACTAGTCTAGACGTACTCATCTTGAGTCTAGAGGTGTGTTCGGTGCGATTGTTGCCCGTGACCCCGCCTATCTTGACACAAGTATTTTTCGGGGTTTCCTTCAGTCGCTTCAGGCTGAAGTTGTGAGAGTACCAATGTCAGGACACTACCACGTCCTTCCAAATCCGTTCCAATTAATTTTTCGCCAACAATCAAACAATAGAATGTATAAATCTGAGATAGGGACAACGCCGTTAAAAGCACTAACGAACTAACGTCATGTAGTTGAGTCCTTCTTTGCGAAGCTACCAGTTGTGCAGCTACTCAAGAACTTCCCAAAATTTTGTGGAACCTTAAGGTTCATTACCGTGTTCATAAGAGCGCTCCACCGGTCCTTATCCTGAGCCACATCAATCTAATCAATACCACCACATCATATCACTCTAAGATCCATTTTAATATTATTCCAGTCATTTACGTCTTGGCCTCCCTAGTGGTCTCTTCCCTTCTGGCTTTCCCACCAATATCATACATGTATTTCTCTTTTCCCCATTCATGCTACATGCCCTAGCCATCTTA
The DNA here is from genome assembly GCF_002891405.2 of Cryptotermes secundus. Lineage (NCBI taxonomy): Eukaryota > Metazoa > Arthropoda > Insecta > Blattodea > Kalotermitidae > Cryptotermes > Cryptotermes secundus. The sequence continues at coordinate 187,494 of NW_019738961.1, read as the reverse complement.
TCTTCTTTGACTTGATTATCCTAATTATACTTTGAGAAGAGTACAAGTTATGAAGCTCCTCATTGTGCAGTTTTCTCCAACCTGCCGTCACTTCATTTCTCTTCTGTCCAAATATTCTCAACACCCTGTTCTCAAACACCCTCAGTCTGTGTTCCTCTCTTAATGCCAGAGACCAAGTTTCACACCCACAGAGAACGAAAAAATATTGAAGTGGAGGAATTATAATTACCATTTCACTTATACGACTAACACGTTAGGTTTTAAGAGAGATCGAACTTGATCTCCAGCGGGAGAAGACTGATCGGGACGTTTAAGAGGGGGTACTGTGGAGAACAACTGGACCTACCAAAGAGGATGTATCAGAAAACTCGAGAAAACTGCGTAATGAGGAGCTTCGCAATTCGTTCTCTCCACAAAACATTACTGAGATGAGATGAGCTGAACCTGAAGCACGCATGTAAGGGATCAGATACGTGTACCAAATTCTGGTCGAAAGTTGTGAAGAAAAAAGTCTTCGTAGAGGACCTGGACATAGAGAGGTGGATAATATTAAATTAAATCTAGATGAAATAATGGGAGCGGATGCTAACCGAATGAAAATGGAGGTGAGTGGTTAGCTTCATGCCTCGGTTGCTTTACCCACCGGGTGAAAGGGGGAGGTATACATTTTGTAGGTGGCTGAGTGGGCCCCAGAGCTGGTCACGGTTCGGTGGTGTGAAGAAAAATCTTTGTCCATGCCTCAGCTGGCTGTTCGTTCAGCCCATAGGCTAGTATGTTACTGACTGAGCTACGCCGTGCTTCTGTGACTGAATATGCATGGCATGTCCATCCCGTACCTTACATAGTAGGATCTTGGATATAACCAATGAATTATTCATTATCTCGAGCAACATTTGTCACCAGTGGGAACTGTTTGTTTTATCGAGATTTCTATAAATTAGTCCAAGGGTTTAATCTGTTTTTTATCTCAGCTCGCTAAATCATGGCTACCGAGTCTCACTCAAACCACAATTTTGTGGCCATCTATAAAAGCGTTATCTGTACAGCGCTTCAATTACCAGAAAGAAACGTTAATTAATGCATTTGAACAGGCCAGGACGTTATAAAATAAATGGTAATTGTAACACATGTTATCTGTAAGAACAGCTAATTAGCATATACATTAAACAGTAAGAAATGTAACCTTTAAACCACACTCGATTCTATATGTACCACCTACTTTAACATACCAAAACTCTGCATTCTGCCCATGGAGTGTATTTATGTGTTCCATATTATTCTCAAAATAAACAGCGATTATTTCCCTAAACAGCACTAACCGGTTGGGCTTTGTAGCTGAGACGTGTTTCCTGTAAGGCAAGAACTGAATTCTTATGTATTATTTATGAGAAATATAATCTTTAGCCCCTGCGTGAAGGCGAATTCGAATACCTCCACCGTACCGTGAGAGTCGTAGCAGGAGCCGTAAAGCAAGCCCAGTGCCTGGGGGTAAAACTTGGTCACCCTGTTCCTGGAGGATATAAATAAGAGGACCTGGCCTTCCAGGTTGTTGGAGTATCGAATGAGTCCCGAGGGACTTGGACCTGAGAATGACTGCCCTGGCGAGGGCTAGCAGCCATTGCAAACGACAGACCCGTCCTCTTGACAGAGAGGTGCCCCACATCAACAAAGCCGCAACTATCTGACAGTAATAAAAATTTAGACTTGGGCCACAGACGGGGGGCTTGACACCAAGACAGTCTGGCCGACTGACCATCGGTCGTAACATACAAATTTTGATTCTGACTTCGACTCAGTCTCTGAAACGTTAAGTGATTTATTTCTCTGATGGAGTTGCAGTGTTCCATATGAAGTAGGAGTTGATATTTCTAAGTGCTGAAGTTCAGATGTCAGGATGTTGAACTCAGAATACGCTTATGATAAGTACAAGTTACTATGTTGTCTTCAAGGTAGTAACATTAACAGAAGCAGCAGTATAATGGTATTGTTATTATTATTATTATTATCATCATCATTATTATTATTATTATTATTAGTAGTAGTAGTAGTAGTAGTACTAGTAGTAATTTCTTTAACGACGATGTTAACTCAGAGTATAAAGCGTGGATGATTAAATGACACTGAATCATAAAGTACGTGGGATGTGAAAGAAAGTGTAATGACCATATTTAAGATTCCGGAATTTGCCTAGAAGGACAGAGGATAATTTTTTAGAATTTATTTTATGACTTGCATACTCTTTGAATCAAGAAACCAGTCTTCAAATCTGAGACGGAAAAAAAAGTTTTTCCTCCGAATGGCTGGTAAATATCTAAATAGATTGCAAGACCTCACCTTAAATGACATACGAAAATCTTCACTTCAAGTCTGTCTTCTTGGATATAATGTATTTGTTGGTGTATACCAATAAGGACTCTTTTAGCAAAAGAAATTAAAGCAAACAGTTGGAGCGGCGCATTTAGGACCATCCTGTCACACACAGGACGCAAGTTAACAGTAAATCTGCCACCCAAGCACTTTATTTAAAGGTTGGTGTGTAACGAACTGCTTAATTAGTTCACGAAGTGTGAAAATCTTATCCTTGGGGGGACCTAAAATCTTTCAAGAGAGTGTTTAACCCACAACCATTGACATAACAATTACACAAGACAAGAATAGCATATCCTGCTCTGGAAACGAGTGTAATTTAATTTAAACGTTTTCTGAAATAAACAGAGATTTAAATTGTAACATATTGGGTTGTTTTTTGGGGGTCATATAACTATGTTATCACTGTAGAGACTGTATAGCCTTGGCTAGTAGGATGGTTGAATTGGAAAGGTTTTGGAAGGAAGCGGTTGTGGTCTAAGCGTGGTACAACATCAGAAGTTTCTTGGCGAAAAAGTACGAAAAACCTTAATCAGGATATATGGTATCACGACCAAGATTCGAACCAATTACCTTCCAAAAAGAAAAAGTTGAGCGTTACCTCTAGACTAACCAATTCGGATTCTTTTAGTGTGACAGAAAGTAGTGCCGTAGATGCCGGCATTTTTGGAATAAATTGCTGCCTCTCTCTTCAGGATTGAGGTTGACAATTTAATCGTGGAGGCAGTGTCTTTATCAGTTGTATCAGCCTATACTTCTGCACGGTATCATAACCTGAAGGAACACAGACGTGAAAAATTCTGTACTTAGAACCAACATTTATATAGGACGATTTGTGTTCTCTTTTACATAAATTGCAGCGACGTACACTTACCGAGTCAGCACACTTACCAAACCAGTACACTTACCGAGCCAGCACACTTACCAAACCGGTACACTCACAGAACCAGTACACTTACCGAGCCAGCACATTTACCGAGCCAGCACACTTACAGAACCAGTACACTTACCGAGCCAGCTCACTTACCGAACCAGTATACATTCTCGAGAATGCTGGTGTCGAAGTACCCCACTATACTTGTATTCGGTAGGTCGTCAGTTCGAACCTCGGCCGGAACACCGGCTATCCTGAGTCACATTCTCTGTAATTTTCCTCAGTCCCTCCAGGAAAATTCCGGGATTGTACCGCGAGTAAGTCAGAACCGCCTCCTTTCAAATCCTTTCCAACTCATTATTCATGAGTTATCCTACATTCGGTGGTACAGTCTAGATACTGAGATGTGACACCGTCCTGTCATGTAACTAGATACGTACCTCTCTGCCAGATTACACGGCGTCACACACCACGACGGTGAATATTACGATTACGGTCTTCTGGAGTTTGACGCGGTGTTGTCTGATAGATTCATATTAAGTTTTCCTCCAGCGGTTCGCCACTTCGCTGCTTGTTCCTTGTTGGTTGTTTAATCTTAGACACTGAAGATGGAAGCAAAAAATTTCGCCTAGACATCGGTGAACTTCTATGGGACTGCAAGATTTGCACAACCCAGAGGATACAACTCACCATAGTCATCTTTGTGAGAGCGTCAGATCCAGTTATATTAAAAAGTAATGTGAAAGCATTTTACTCGTATGTTCTGGCATCGTGTTTCTTTGAAAAAATTCGGTGACTCTCAGCTTCTCGAGATGGGCCCTGTTCCATGCAGTCAGTTTAGTGTTTGCTTACAATTCGACAAAGAAATATGATGAATGACGTTATTTCATATATTGAATAAAATTATATTTGGGCATCCACTTGCAATGATGTAGCACTCACTCCTTCACCTCCTCTAATGCAACTTAAACTGTTCACAATCTCTTTCTCGCTTAAAATAACATTAAAATCACCTCATTTGCTAAATGTTTCGGCCTTACTTGGCCATCTTCAGGCAATTGTTCACTGTTCAAGGGACATACGCCCAACTAATCTGAACATACACACGAAGGGGGCACAAACATGGACGTAACAAAAGGAAAATAACGCGGGACGGAGAGAGAGTTTCGTTTTCAGATAAACACCATTTAGTATGAACGATATGCAGCAGCATAGAAATATATTGACTTAAGATTTAGTGCAGTGCGACGGTTTCAGAAAGTGAAAAATTGCCTGAAGATGGTTAAGTAAGGCCGAGACATGTGGCAACTATTGTGATTTTAATGTTATTTTAAATAACATTTTTAAGGGTGCATTTAAGACGGAGATGAATTAGTGAGTGACTGATGCATTGAAATTTTACTAGTATAAAACAGATATGAATCTAACTCCGTGGAGCTTCGTCCTCGAGAAGCCGCCAGTGGCTCAGCTACTCAAGAATTTGCCAACATTTTATGAAAACCGAAGGTTCATCACGGTGTTCACAAGAGTCCTCCACTGGCCCCTTTCCTCAGAATTTTAAGACAGTCTCAGATCTTGAATTCGTTGAAGATTATGATAAACATTTCATATGCTGAAAGAACCATCACAGTTTCACCGCGTATGACCCATTTTGCTTGCCTTTAACGCAATTCATACATCCATAAAGACGGTTTTGTCAGCCCGCCATCAGTTCGACAACCATCTACACCAGCCGTGTCAAACATGTGGTCCCCATAGCCACAAAGTGCGGCCCCTCAACTTTTAGAGCTAATTGATATTAAAATCAATATTCAAATTTTAGTAGAAATATTTTTTGTAAAGACAATTTCCCAACAGACCAGAAGACAAGAAGTCTCACGCAGACATAAATTAGCAGGCTGCAGGAAAAGTGATTCTGAGAATTGCAGAAGGGTTTGTCCAACTAACGGTTTGTAAAGTTCGTGAAGGACAGACTATTGTATTTCAGAAGGTTAATGCACAATCCGCACAGCCTCACCACCCCAAGTATTTCCAAGAATCCCTTTTGGAGGCGTAGTAAGAATGCAAGGAGGGTGGCAACTGGGCACGATACACCTTCCTACTTGTCGGGTATTCTTTTTACATTGTCATTCAGTTCATTTTCACAAAACGACAGGTTTGATTTGTGGGCAAAATATAAGTGTTCCACTTTAGGTATATATATATATATCCACTCGTATATTGAAATTATTCCTAAATAATAAATAGAGTTAAATTTCCTTGTATCAAAATCTAATGTATATTTCTATTTTGAAGTGCGGCCCTGGACTATTATATATACGGCTAAGGTGGCCCTCTGTACAAGTTGAGTTTGACATGCCTGATCTACACCGTCATGTACGGATAAGTGACGTCACGACAATGTGACCAATAGGACAGTAGCAGTCACAGAGTGCAGCAGTCCGGAGACGGCCCATCAGATAAGAAGGCGAAGCCGCGGAAACATAATCATTGCTCTGATCATTAACTTCACGAGCGTCTTGGATGTGATGCCGTGTAGTTTGGTAGGTACCAATATTTCAGAGAAAACTCTTGCCTCATTATTCTAGATGCGAGAAGATGGAACCTGGTACCTCTATCTTCAGAGAACACAATTTGTCTACCCTGAAGACGGAGGAGACGGGATAGCTCAGTCGGTATAGCGATGGGCCACAGACTGGACGGCCCGTGCTCGATTACAATATTTTTCTTTTCTCTACAGCGTCCAGACGAGCTTCATAACTTGTACTCTTCTCCAAGTATAATTAGAATGATGAAGACAAGGTAGGATGAGGTGGGCAGGGCATGTAGCACGAATGGGGGAGACGAGGAATGCGTATAGGATATTGGTGGGAAAGCCAGAAGGAAAGAGACCACTTGGAAGATCAAGGCGTAGGTGGGTGGACAATATTTAAATGGATCTTAGAGAAATAGAATGGGATGATATGGATTTGATTGATCTGGCTCAGGATAGGGACCAGTGGAGGGCTCTTGTGAACACGGTAATTAACCTACGGGATCCATAAAATGATGGGAAATTCTTGAGTAGCTTCAGAATTGGCGGCTCCTCCAGAAGGGCTGAGCTCCTTGAGTAAGTAAATAAGTAAGTCAACAAATTCAAATATGGCAACGGTGGCAGTTTGTACCCATAATTTCAATGTAAAGAAGGCCCATATTTACGTCATGCTTTATAAATAAAATAAAATAGCAATATGAATTGCTGCTTTTCTGTGGAATACGATAATAGGCTTTTAGAGTTATCCTAGAACCTCTTTTGACTAGTTGCTCGTCTGCTGAAACCTTTCAATGTATACGAGCAATTCTATGTCGAATTTCATGACAATTCTTAAACCGTGATGATGAGTGTCTTAAATGTGTCATGCAAATTTTCTAGTACTTGAAATCTAGGTCTCAATATTGTGGCCTATAGACCCGTTGTAAGGAATGACTTTGTAAACAGCGCCCGTTCTTAGGTAACGTCCTCAAAAATAGAACTCCAGGGTAATGCAACCCGTTTCTAAACAACAGACCGTTAAACATGCGTATGACAATAAGAGTATTGTTGGGAACGGTGTTTTATATTCGGTCCGTGCAAAGTAGTTATAAGGATAAATGATATAATGATAAAAACTCCGTCTCAAGTGCAAACAATATATTTTGTGTCTTTGATCTTGTTCCCCTACACTACATGTTTCGGCCTCAGACGGCCATCATCAGGTGTATAACACTCACGTCGCTGTCACACTGCACCCAACTCAAAATTTAACATTTAAAAACACTTTCCTTGTTATTATCAACTTCTACTTCGTTAATAACTGTCTGGTTTGTAAATTATTTTATCTTACACACGTTAATTTTGACTTTGTTGTAATAGCACTATAATAAAATCTTTAATTCTAATTTTAAAAACCTTTAAAATTTAGGAAAGAATTTTAAAGGTTTTTAAAATTAGAACTAAAGATTTTATTATAGTGCTATTACAACAAAGTCAAAATTAACGTGTGTAAAATGAAGTAATCTACGGACCAGACAGATATCAACGAAGTGGAGGTTGATAGTAACAAGGAAAGTGTTTTTAAATGTTAAATTTTGAGTTGGGTGCAGTGTGACAGCGACGTGAGTGTTATACTCCTGATGATAGCCGTCTGAGGCCGAAACATGTAGTGTAGGGGGACAAGATCAAAGACACAAAATATATTGTTTGCACTTGAGACGGAGTTTTTATCATTATATCATTTATCGTATAGAGTGCAACAGGATGCTTAAATATAATATAGTTATAAGGAATCGTTCAGTTGAGACTCGGCAGTCGGGTTCCGGAGTTCCAAATGAGCAGTAAGTCGAGAGTTGAGCCCTGCAAGGGAAGCTGAGAAGATGACGCTATGAGTTCAGGTGTGGAGTGTAAACCAGTGGACAACGGCGTGACCACGGAAGGCGAGGAATCTCCAATGTGTTGAAGCCGTTGCCAGAAAACGGCTAATGGAGACATTAATAGACTGAGGACTCTAGTCTGTGTATGTGTGTCAGTGAACTGCAAAGTGTAGTTCCGAGTGGTTAATAAATCAATTCACTAATCCATACCCCGTCTACAGTCACAATCCCTAAGTTGTGACAATATCATAAATCTTCACTGTTGTAAATTGAAGCTTGTAATTCATATTAAACAGAGCTATGAAGTGGCGAGGTTTGCAACTAACTTTTGGTAGCGCCCTTACCCGCGTTTCTTCTCTGTGACATAATACAGAACGTTATAGGACGGTTCTACCTTCCTTCTCTTCCACCTCCGCACCCCCAAAACACGCACCACTTTTGAATGATAAGATCGATAGACCAAATCCTATCGCTATTCTTTCAGGAGTCGTGGGGGGGGGGGGGTGCATTTCAGGAGAGCTGAGCCCGTGTTGGCCTATACAGGCCTGTAACTCGGTCCTATCCACAGAAAAGCACGGACCGTGACCTAAGCCCCAAGGCATTGACCAGACTGAGCTAAATAACTCTTTCCATTCAAGTCAACCGAGATCAACGTTGAAGACAGATCGCTCACAGAACACCAACTGAATTTTAAAAGCAGTTCTCAGGGCTTTTACATGAGACTGATATCCGAGGTACAGTCTGTTTCAAATTTACATGTCCTTCTCGAACAGGTTTCGTCCCGGAAAAATAATCCTTGTTGATCAGGCAGTTATTTTTATTAAGTCCTGATCTAGAATCTTCTACCAGGGATTCACTAGGAACGTTTGTGTTGCGGTAACAAAACTGGACTCGCATTCATGAAGTTTTCGGTTCGAATCTCAACCGGGACACAGTGTATCCTGACTGAAATTTTTATTAGTTTTCTTCAGTCCCTCCAGAAAACTGCTGAGACAATGCCTAAATTAGGCCACGACCATTTCCCTCCAAAATCCGTTCCAATCTATTAACCATTTTAATGTTCTACGGCGTTTCTAGCTACTGAGAGCATCGTGAAATAAGCCACAGAAGAACTGCATGGACTGAGATTACAAAATGAATAAAATAAAAACAGAAATTATTCTATAACCGGTGTAACATCCACTGAGAATTCAACAGGAAATTCGGATACGTATTAATGGAGGGAGATCATCGGATTATTGAAGCAAAAAAATCCATAAAAGAAGAAAAAAATTAAAACACAAATAAATGGAAAATTTAATAATGCTGATGAAAATGAACAAAAAAGTGTCACTGTAGAACCTTTATTTAAAACTATATTATAACAATAAATGTATTCATCGATAGAAGACTCAGAAGTTGTACTTGTTTTTGAACGCAATAACGTAGGTTCGATGAAACAGTTAAGTTTTGTCTGAACAGACAAATGACTCATCTGCCTTCCTAAATGTCATGTATCCTTTAAAATATATATTCAACTGTAAGCAGGATTTTTCATATTTCAATCCGGATTAAATGTAACCGGATTAGAGGGTTTACTGTAACTTGTTATATAAGCTCTCTTACAGTTAACTTCTCCTAATTTCTTATTCATTTCCATTCCTACCAGTTGTCGAAGCCATCTTCCACGAATAACATGCATAAATATTCAATGGTAATGAGTTTTATTTATATAGCATAATGCAGCTAACAAATTTACGTCAAAGTAACATCAGTACTCACAAAATAGACATGATACAATGAAATAAAAGGCTTATCGCTCTATCGTAATCCATTAAAAAACTTATATTCTTGCAACGTATTAAAATCTCGATAGTTCTTGCAATGGTAATCTGAAATTTTGTAGAATGCCGCCTTCTGGGATGTGACACCCTGTAGATCTTGTGTGACTCAGTCTGCAGCCTTCTGCTCCAGCTGGTTCCTCGTTTGCGAATTTTTCTACCCTGAAGATGGAGACAATACTTTCCTCCGAAACGTTGGTTTACGCAAGATCTACATGGCACCACAGCCCAGAAGACGGCATTCTTCATAGTCACCGCCGTGAAGACCCCAAGTCTTGCAATTTTGTAGCTACAATATTGACCCTGACAGAAGACTTATTTGTACATGCCGGACTCCCAGAGTCGCGAAAGAGTGACATACGGACGCGAGTTCCGCGGGACTCGGAACCAAGAATGACTGTGCTGCCGAGGCCCAGGAACAATTAACCAGACCAGACCAGACCAGACAAGATGACATTTGTACTCGTATTTGGGTGGGTATAAAATCTGAAGCGTAGTTCTAGTTCGTCATATTTGGTTTCTCACAGTGGTCCGTGTTCAATCCCAGGATATGTTATGTGGGATCTGTGCCGGGCAAAGTGACATTGGCACAGGGTGTCTCTTCTTAAGCTTCCCTTGCAAAGTCACACTTTTACCAAATTTTCAAAATCTCTGTTTTTTGACGCATGGTTTGTTATGGCCGAGTTGAAGTCCCTCCATTCCATGAACCCGGTTACGTCATACCTTCTGCAGGTAAGCTTATTGAAGAAAATTTCCTGCGTAAATATATTTAATTATTGTGTTTCCGGACATCATCCTCTTTCTATTTAGCAGGACAATGGATAAAGTCCAAAATTACAATAATTGTATTAATACACAATCGACACAAACTTTTAGGCCTATGTGAATGTGTTTGAAATTCGTATAGGCGTATTAATGCCGGAAGTAGGCCGCGCCATAGCTCAAGCGCTTAGTCGCTGGTTTCCCACCGCGCCGGCCCGGGTTCGATCCCGGATGTGGTCAAGTGGGATTTGTGGTGGACAAAGTGGCGCTGGGGCAGGTTTTCTCCAAGTACTTCGGTTTCCCCTGCCAATCTTCATTCCACCAGTTGCTCCACAATCACCCTCACATATCATCTGGGGAAGGTACACTAGGCCAGAAGTGGCCGCAGAACAAGGGACTCAGTCCCACCCCACTAGCAATAATAGAAAATGCCAAAGTATGTCGAAAATCGCATTCTAATGATGACGTAACCGTTTACGTTACTAACTGACGGTGACGTACCCATGTTCCTATAGTAGATGGAGTATAGTAAGGGACTCAGTCTCAATAAGAATAAGGTAATGAGGTTCATGGAGGCTTCTCACAGAACGGGCCCAGTTAGTAACTTAAAAAAGTTCAGGCGTGCATATTGTATTTGGGAAGAGCTTATGAATGTGGCACTTGAAAGGGAGATTGTTAGGTAGTGATATGTGTTTGGAGAACAAGATGCTATCATTTATTTTACTCTCTTCAGCGATTTTTATTCAACGATTAGAGTACAGTATAATAGCCTCTCTCTCTATCAAAATCCTTTAAAAACCTTTCTAAAGTTTATATATATATAATGTTTGTTCGCGCAGTTGGGTAGACTGTTGAATGCTCTCCATCAAATATACATCTGCAGGAGTTTTCAAGTGGTATTTCGCTAAATTGCATCCGGTTTAAATAATATAAAAGCCTTTGCAGGCATTCGACACACACACACACACATATGCAAACTGATGAAGTGTATGTCAGTGGAGTTGCCACTCACAATAGCAGGGTGTAAAATAAAAGTATTTATGTCTGTGAAGTTGGTAATTAACTGCTACTAAGGTACATATGCTTATTTACAATGGAAATATTGTCTGCGTAGGCAAGGCAAAGGAATTACACGCCGTCAAGCCATGGGAAAACGATTTTGTTTCTCTTCGAGGGTTATTATATGAAGCTACTGGTATCTCAGAATATATACGTAGCGTTGTATGGTAGGAAGATTGGTGAATGATGAGTTGGAAAAACAGAATAAACTGTCAGTCCTAGCCAAATGTAGCCAAATTACGGTAAGTGACAATTATGAAATTTATTGAGAATATCTCATTCAGATACAAACAAGTATCTGCAATATAAACTGTTACTTAACATGACATTAAAAATAATATTAATATATCGTGAATTTTTTTTCAAGTGCGCTACAGCCCTCACTTGGGCCTAGGCCTACCCCCATGAAACTCTCCGTTTCACTTCGGTTTTACTAGATCTTAGATATACGGTAGGACTCCTTGGGCGGGTGATCAGTTCGTCGCAAGGCCTCTACGTGTACAGAGAAACGCACACAAACATCCCTGCCCTAAGTGGGATTCGAGCCCACGACCCCGGCTTCCGAGCGAGCGAAGACAGTGCATGCCTTAGACCGCTCGGCTACCGTGACCGTGATCGTGAATGGTAAATGTATTTCAGATATTTGGGAAAGATAATAGCAAATCAAAACATGATTAGGAGGAAATTAAGAGGAGATTGAACTCGGGTAATGCTTGCTACCATTCAGTCCAGAACATTTTGTCTTCTCGTCTGCTGTCCAAAAACACAAAAATTAGAATATACAAGACTGTAATTTTGTTTGTGGTTTCGTAGGGGTGAAACTTTGTCTCTGACATTAAGGGAGGAACATAGACTGAGGGTGTTTGAGAAGAGGATGTTGAGGAGAATATTTGGACCGAAGAGAGATGAAGTGACGGAAGGTCTGAGGAAACTGCACAATGAGAAGCTTCTTAACTTGTACTCTTCGGCAAATATAATTAGAATGATCAAGTCAAGGAGGATGAGGTGGGCAGGGGACATAGAACGAATAGGGCACTAGAGAAATCATATAAGATATTGGTGGGAAATCCAGAAGGAAAGAGACCACTACAAAGACCAAGATGTTGGTGGGTGGACAATATTAAAATGGATCTTAGACAGGATCAGATGTTGTGAAACGGATTCACGTGGGTCAGAATAGGGACCAGTGGGGACTATTGTGACTTTGGAATGAAACTTCGGTTTCTATAAAATTTCGGGAAGTTCTCGAGTAGCTGCACAACTGGCGGCTTAGCTCCATGAAGTTAGTTTAGTTCTCTGTCTCGGCTTTACCCCTTAGGATTTCTGTCTTTTCAACTTCAGGCTTAACATCTCGCGCTGCGTGCCATACAGATGTTTCGTGCATCTTCTTGGGCAGAAGATCGTCTCATCTCCTTTGGAAGGCAGTGGTCGTGACCTATTGGAGGCAGTATCGCGGTGTTTGCCTGAAGGAATGAAGAAAACACGAAAGCCTAAGTCAGGTTAGCAGGTTCACCTACCGAGATTCGAATCGGGCTCCTCTTGAATACAAGTCTAGAGCGTTACAACTACGTCAATCTGCTCCCATAACATCGAATGGTGGACGGAATTTAGCACGTGTGGGACGAGAAATTCATATATGCATTCATTCTGTTTTCAGTATCTGGAGGGAGATGACCGCTTGGAAGACATAGTCATAGTTAGGAGGATAACATTGTGACATGTAGACCCGTTGCTGGGCAACGACAGCAAAATAAATTTTAAGGTTATCATAGCAACGGCTATGAAGAACACTGCCTTCTGGATGTAATGCCGTGTTATCCATTGAAAGTCAACAGAAGTTTCACAGAAACAAATCGCCTCCGTCTACACGGTCGAAGAATTATCCGAGCAAGAATCCAGCGCGAATGTTTAAAGAGCCCCTGCTTGCCGCCTGCTTTTACGCCGGTTTCTTGCTCGGCTTATTCTTCGACCCTGAAGATGACGACGACTTGTTCCTCCGAAACGTCAGTTGACTTTCAACCAATTTCATAGCGTTATTTGCTAGAAGATAGAACTCTTCACAAAAAAAGTTGAATTGATGAGCCGTGGAGAGGCCTGTAGGAACCAGGGCTTGCAGTGTCCGTGATGTTGTGACCACTGTTTTGCTTTGTTTCGTTCAGCAATGCAATTAGGTGAGAATACTGCGAGACACATAGAGTTAAAAATAAATCGAGTCATAATTGCTCTTCTCTGGATACTTCTGCAAGTACTCAGTGCTGATTACAGCTCGCTTCATTATGCTGCCCATTGGAACAGAACACTCAACTACGTAATTGAAGCTATCCCATTTATTTCACGTTAAAACACTGTGGCTTCAACATCAATGACGTATTACTGTCATGTCATGATGTCACATCCAGGCAAACATTGTTTGACATATCGACCGTGAAGAAATATTTTCTTTCTCTTTAGTATCGTTTATATCAGCATATAAATAAAACTGTCAAAGATAATTGTCAAATACGAGGCAGAGGCAGTAAATAGGTCAGAAATAGATATAAAACGTAAATAATATGATATTCGAACCAGAATAACTTTTATTTCTCCACATATCCTCCACCAACACTGATTCCCTTTCCCATCGCTTTACCAGTACTTCTAAATCCGCGGCATAGAAGTCTTTTGACTGTTGTCTCAGCTACTTCCACACCTGATCGGGCATCATCTGCGATTGTCGAACGTCCTTGACAGAAATTCTCGAATCAGTTGTCAACCGCTTCAGGCGACAAATATTTCCCGCAGTAAACAGGAAATATTTTTTTTGTGAATATATTTTTGTCCCCAGAAAACGAACAACATAACCCTACTATTCTGTGGTACATTCCTTCAAGCACGGTCGCCATTTTAACTACTAAAACCAGCCTCTAAAATGCCCATGCGCTTCAGCTACCTAGACTGTCATGAAGCTGGACTGTGCTGCTACCTAGTGGTACACATAGAAAACGTATTACATCCGTTACAGCTGTTTTACTTCCAGTTGTGACCTATTTACTTACCCTCCCTCGTATCCAACGATGTTTTAATTATTAACTTTTGAGGACTGACACCACATAATTTGATAATGTTCGCCGACGTTTCGCTGGAACATGCTACCTCTTTCTTCATGATTGTAGAGTAAGCCGAGTGAGTAAGTAACTAAGTAGCTAGCACACTCGATAGGTATTGTTTAACTTACTTTTCGATACTGAAGATGGAAGCTGTAATTTCCCACGAAACTTTGGTACATCACTGAATGTGAGACGACAGACTTCGTAGTCATTTTGTGATAACCTCAAATCCAATATAAAATGAAATATTTAATAATTTAATTAGCTTTGTCACATTTCCAGTTATTTTAGAAATCTGACTCTGGAGGGCACTTTTTAGAAATGGGGGGTAAAATGAGACGGCTTGCGTCAATAAAGTTAATATCAAGCATAAAGAGGACACGGAACAGACGGGAGAGAGGGGTGAATGTATATGTATATTAGGGGTGGTTCAATGATTTGTGCGTTGAGGGAGGAGACACTTGGCTGAACGCTGAAAAACTGAAGGAGAAAGACATACAACCCGAGTGAAGGTGGGTCCCGAACTGACTCTCATTCGTACTTGTCGGTGACGTTTGAATTTCAAACAAGTTAGAATGAAGGCATTCGGCAGCAGGTACCCACATGAATACAGAGTGATAATCGCGTTAAAACATAAGTGACCTAAAGGACCTGGTTGAATTTATGATATTTTGCAAAGAATTAGTGACAAAGCGAGCTGGTACAGAATCTCCAAATGTAACAAAAGTTATGGGAAGAACTAATAGCCTACTTTCCTTTTATATGACACAAACTGCATATATACAATGACCCCTCCAGCAATCCTTCGCTGCCTCAATATTGACCGAGCCGTTGCCTAGCAACAGACCAACCGACTTTCCTTTGATACGATACGGGACCCATAGAAAACGACTCGTCCAACTTTTTTTTTATTATTGTCTGTATTCGTTGCTGCAGGAACGTATTTACCGTGCTGTTGCCTAGCAACGATGGAACGGATACACAGAAAGACACAGAGACTAACGAAAGGGATTAATGAAGTATGCTGTATAGATGAGATCAGGTGCCATGACATCATACCAAGTTGCATAAAGACTGATTCAGGCATTCAAGAGTTTACAGTGAGACACACAGACAGCATGGTGATCTCATAAGCCTATTTCTCTTTTTCAAAATAAGAAAAACAGGCTACTAAAGTTATTGCAAATACAGAAATCTGCTGATTTACACCTTTGATGCTTGGAAGACAGAGATGTAAGAGATAATAGCAGAATAGCAGGTGAAAAGGAACGTCATGGGATTTTTTTATTGCTAGTGGTGTGGGATTGTGCCTTGCACTGCGGCCACTTCTGGCCTATTGTACCAGCCCCAGATGATAGGTGAGGGTGATTGTGGAGCAATTGGTGGAATGAAGATTGGCAGGGGAAACTGAAGTACTCGGAGAAAACCTGCACCAGCGCCACTTTGTCCACCACAAATCCCACTTGACCAGACCCGGGCTCGAACCCTGGCCGCCGCGGTGGGAAGCTAGCGACTAAGCGCTTGAGCTATGGCGCTGCCACATCATGGGATAAGTAAAAGACGTTGAATTTCTTTGGAGGTGTGGGGAGAAATACAGAATATTATTTTGCAAGAAGGTTCCCAGGCTTTGCCCGCTCGTCTTTCTGATAAAGGCAATGTTAAAATTAAGACTTTAGAAAGGTTAGATGCAGTGGCTTGAGAGAGGGAGAGCTGAATTTTGACTTTCTGAATTCATTGTGATTTTCATAAGTTATAAAGATAAATTTGTGACCTTTGGCGCAGAAAGATTTAAGAGGTATCCCCGTTACAGACCGTGGAGACTCATAGGGTTGTGAGACGTCGAGGCTCCTACATTTTCTAGATAATCGGCTCACAGATGGCGGCGAAGTTGTCAACATTACGCGCCAGCCACCCTTTACCCTCAGGAAGATTCCTAGTACTCACTTTTGTTAGAGGCTGAGACGACCCCAGGGCCATAGTGAAGCTGAAAGGATTAATGATGAATTTATATCGGGTAGGGAGGGCTGCATGAGAAGCCCACAGTAGGAATTTGGAACTTGCGAATCATGTCAGCTTGTCCTTGAATAAGAGAACTAATGAAACTTCTGTCGAAATGGCCAGTCGCAGGACCTTCCGGGTGCACGCTGATTTCTAGCCAGAAGCCCTGCCAACAGAATAAATTATGAGTTTCCTAAAAATATATGTGAACAATATTTAAAATTCAGTCTCTACACGAAACCTGACATCTGCATTACAAAGGCCAACCAGTCAATGTGTGTCACTTCTCCATGTCGTCCAGACTTGCTCTGCGGTCCACCTCACCTCCTATCGAATAGGTACCGGGGGCTCTTTATCCGGCGGTAAAGCGGCCGGGGCGTGAAGCTGACCATTCACCTGCAACTAGTGCCGATGTCAAGAAAACATTAGTCTATAAATCCACCCCCCATACGCCTTCATGGCGTAGTGTAGGAACAATTTAACCTTTTTTATTATCGTCTTAAAAGTAGCATGGGAGGGTATAAGCGTGGATTCATCTGCCTTAGGATTGGGACCACTGGCTAGCTCTTGCCAGCACAACAATATACACTCGGGTTCGGTAAAAGTACGGACTTATTTAGCCTGGGAGCTGGCCCCTTAAGATTGGCTCTGCTACATGGAGTTAGTTATGTAATTACTTCAGATTCACAGGCAACACAATTCTGTATGTTCAATAAATATCTCCACAGCCAGGACAATTCATCCAGTACATTGATTCTGATACGATCCAGACAACCCAAGAATCTTGGTTCGATTCCTTTCAGGGACATAAGCTCTTTGGTTTCTCCAAAATATCCACAACAGATCTGAGCATCACAAAACCGCCTATCCAGTGAGTACCGGCGGCTTTCCTCGGAGGTAAAACAGCCGAGGCGTGAAGCTGACATATTACTTCCATCTATTGCCGAAGACACAAACGTATGTATTTTTTTTTGTATGGTTTAATTTCACCCTCTATTCACTAAAGTTGACAATAACTTCGCCGTCATGCGGCGGCCGCTCGGTCGGTATAGATGCTTGCGGACTACAGGCCAAGGAGTTAGTTTTGTTTGTGGTTTAGTTTACAACACTATCAACATCTCTAATATACAGAGTCGAGATGGAGGACGATCAGTGCCTAACAGAGTGGAAACAGTTAAACAGAAATCGTCGTGGCCTATTCGAGATACCATCCCGGAATTTTCCTTGGGGGGGGGGATTGAGGAGACCCACGAAAAATCTCAGGTTAGCCGGTGCTCGACCAAGAATCGAACCAAGTACCTTCCGAATACGAGTCTAAAATGCTAACGCCAGACTGATCTGTTTTGTAGAATACATGGAGTTATGTCTCCACTGTCATTATTTATTCACAAAAATAAAATAAATAAGCGCAGGGACAAGTTTATATTTTCACATTGAGAATATCACATATTTCGTTATTCCCTTCATGTTGGTGTGGAACGCAAGAAAGCGAAATTGGGACTACAGAATTTTTTATTACGAATTGATGAATCACACATAGCTCTTAAAGACCCCACTACTAGTTCCTCAACAACCCCCGTCCAAACTCTTTGTTGTCCCTTGGTCGCAGCTGCATACCCCTTCACCTCATGCAACACTTCATACTGGTTCCCCTCGCTTAAAAAATCACTTGTGCGCCTGATCAATTCTTGGCTCAGGGCTTTATACAGCGTCTGTCTCACTCATCTCTGAGTGCACGTCACACCTTGTGTGCATGTACCGTGATCCCCAGTATAGTGATGTGGGTTCACTTCGTGATCAGGCATAGTTCGTCACATCTTGACTAGGCAACCCTACTTCATGCAGATTCTAACGGGTTCTGACAATGGTGGATGACATACAGAATTACTTGGTTCACTGATTGAGACTAGCTCTTTCTAAGGGGCCAAACTTGGCCGCGCCATATCTCAAACGGTTAGTCGCTGGCTTCCCACCGCGGTGGCTCGGGTTCGATCCCGGGTCAGGTCAAGTGGGATTTGTGGTGGACAAAGTGGCGCTGGGGCAGTTTTTCTCCGAGTACTTCGGTTTCCCCTGCAAATCTTCATTCCACCAATTGCTCCACAATCACCCTCACCTATCACATGGGGCTGGTACAATAGGCCAGAAGTGGCCGCAGTACAAGGGACTTAGTCCCACCCCACTAGCAATAAAAGGGGGGGGGCAACTGAGAAAGAATCTTCATTTCTCACCTGAAGACGGAAACAGATCCAGTTTTCGAAACGTCATGTTCTCTATTACCTAGACTTCCGGACGATGGGAAAAGTGCAAAAACCCAGTAATTCTGTAAACTTACTTCATGTAGCTGAACCCTTCTTGAGAAGCCGCCAAATCTGCAGCTACTCAAGAAATTTCCAAAATTTTATGCAACCTTAAGTTTCATTACCGTGTTCACAAGAGCCCTCCACTGGTCCCTATCCTGACCCAGGTCAGTCCAGTCCATAGCACCCCATTTTATCTTTCTAAGATTCATTTTAATATTACCCACCCATTTACGTCTAGGTCTTCCCAGTGGTCTCTTCCCTTCTAGCTTTCCCACTATTACCCTACATGTATTTCTCTTTTCCCCATTCATGCTACATGCCCTAACCATCTTATCCTCTTTGACTTTATTATCATAATTATAGTTTGAGAAAGGTACAAGTTATGAAGCTCCTCATTATGCAGTTTTCTCCAACCTCCTGTCACTTCATCTCTCTTCCGTCCAAACATTTCCTTGACACCCTGTTCTCAAACACCCTCAGTCTATGTTCCTTCCTTAATGTCAGAGACCAAGTTTCAAGCCCGCACAGGACCACAGACAAAATTATAGTTCTTTATATCCTAATTCTAAACCTTACGGAAGAAAATCGTTTCATGTTTGTCTCTGATATCGCGATTTTAGTTTAGGTTATGGGTTGAAAATAGAATCTGCTAATTTCTATTGATAACGTAACGGTATAACGTACATCGAAGATGATTTACACATGCTACAAGGTTTCGGCAGTGACGTAAAGATTTACGTCACTGTGTGATAGTATTTAGACAAATGAAATCATAAACAGTCATACTCGATGTTCGATTCCTTGAAAGGGAGAAAGAGCAGCAGGGAAGAAAGAAGACCAAAGAGAAGGAATGGAGGAAAATAAGGGAACAGAAAGGGCATATGTCGAATTGTGAGGTTCTCACGTTGGAAAATATGAAGATAATTGTATTCTGGGATGTCGTGCCGTATAGTCTGGTAGAAAGATATTAATATTTTGATGTAATTTTCTTTATCCGTCTTCTGGAATATCAACATTTCGGCGGAAACTGTTGTCTCCATCTTCAGGGTAATGATGCCGTGTAGTCGAGTAGAAATTCACTAATATTTTGGATGAATCCGCTGCCTCCATTTTCAGAGTTGAAGTGCTCTACTTGATACTTGCTTCTCAGTGGTTATTTGCTGAGTATTCTTCTGTGCTGACGACTGAGGCTTTATGACCCTCCGAAATTTCAGTGAAATTCTACCGTACTACAGGATGTCGCGTAAGACGTATTCGTTCCCGTGTGTAATTGAGCACCACGCCATAAAGACGTATGGAAGCGTGGAGGTAGAGTTGCACCATTCTTATCCTCGGCAGTAGATGGAGGCGTTTAGTTTAACGCCTCGTCCGCTTTACCCCCGGGAAAAGAGTCCCGATATGCATTGAATTTGTGGCTGGATTGGCCTCAGAGCTTGTCTGGACGCTGTGGAGAAAAGAAAAATTTATAGTCCCGGCCGGGAATCGAAACCCTGCCGTCCAGCTAGTAGAATTACATGGGGTTACGTACCAGTAAATAACAGTCTTTATAGTTGTCACTCTAATTGATTAGATTATTCTTGCAAAGCGAAGATAGAGGTATTACATTCTTCCGCAAAGTCTTTAAACTTGTACTGGACTAAGCAGCACCATATCAGGGAAGGTCAACGGGAGAAACTTTAATCCAACATATAATAAAAGTTCTAGTCCATTCTTTTCGCTGGATCGTGTACCATTGTAATCCACAGTAAATTGAAAAAATTACGGAGACAACGTCATGTGTAAATAAGATATGAAATTTCGTGACAATGAAGTACAGAGTGATTCTAAGTTACTGTCGCTGTTTCCGTAGCCTATAGTTTTCAGAACGGATATAATAAGATGAAACTGCTTACGAAATATGAAAGTGTTAGGCAGAAAGTTTTATTAGGCATTAGAATTAAAGTACTTGAACTACTCTTTCGTATTCTATAAGCAGTTCTATTTTATTATCTCCGGTTCGAAAATTATAGGCCACGGAAACACCGACAACAATTTAGAATCACACTGTATTAATACAATTATAGATATCTGGTCATTATCAATAGGCATAATTTTATTTAAATCGTTTTGGACGCTGAACTCTTGCCTCCGTCCTCAGGTAAAAAAGCCTACTCAGTTAGGTCCAATCGATAGAACTAGTTCTTATTTTCGGACACCAGCACCAACACAAGGCAAACACAACATAAACCATTTGCGAGAGTTAAGACAGACATTTCAAAACCCCACATTCTTGAGATCTTGCTAATATTGCCATGCATAATATAATGACCAGAAATCATAAAATTAGAGTCCTGCCAAAATAGAAGCCAAAAGACAATATTATAATATCAGTGACAGGATATAGCCTGTTGACGTTTCAAATCACATATAAGAAAAAGATGCATTTACATATAGACACAATATATGTTGTTGGGGAGCCGGGGTAGAGTAGTCTGTATCGTGACTGGCTACGGGCTGGACGGCAGAGTGGTCGGAGTTCGAGTCCTAGTAGGGTCAAAAATTTTCTCTTCTCCACGTTATCCAGACCTGCTTTTGGGTCCACCCAATCTCCTAGCGAATGGGTACCGGGGGCTCTTTCCTAGGGGTTGAAGCGGCTGGGGCGTGAAGCTGACCACTCACCTCCAGCTAGCAACGAGGTCAATAAAATGTGTATCAATACATCCACTCCCCCATACGCCTTCATGGTGTAGTGCTTAATTAGTTAAGAACAGGGACAAATTTGTCTTGTTATGATATGTTTATTTAATTTAGAGCCACGTGCTCATGCTGGTTCCTCACTCGCGGATTTTTCTACCCTGAAGATGGAGGCGATATTTTCCCCCGAAACGTCGGTTCACACAGGATCTACACGGCGTCACATCCCAAAACACGGCATTCTTCAAATAATATTTCTTGTAATTTGACGAAGTTTTGGTACATTAATTCTATCACTTCAAATTTCTGCGGTTGGAAGTTAATATATCTCGTCAACTTTCGAGAGCGCCATGTTGAATATTTCGGCGAAATTTGCAGTTACAATTTTCAGGACTTACGGAAGAGTTTTTGCAGCTCTTTCATAGGTATAATGCTAATCACCTGCAATACAATGTCTACAGAAAGATATACAAGAGTTCCCAAAGTAATTAATCATGAAGATGGTAATTGTGATGTTTGTCGAAACGTTGAAACGCGCTCGATATATGACGCAGACTGGTTCCGAAAATCGAACCCACACATAAATCAGTTGAAACTAATTGAGGAGAAATATAACAAATGCCTGTAATTTGACACTGAAAGTATTAGCACATTTGTTTTGTGACGACAAATTTTCTACTAATTATCAACATGCTTTTTCATGATTTCCAATTACTGCAGAGAGTTATCGGAAGGTGATCTGCAATCTGCCTCGCTTACAGTTTCCCATCATTCATTGCAATGAGCTTTATGTGATGAATCGAATTACTGATCGGATTATTTCCCTCTAATGTTCTGTGTAATATATCAGTTGGTAAGGGCACGAGGTAGCGTAGTTGGTTAAGGGGCTATGCTACAAGCCGCAAGGTCGCGGGTTCAAGTCCCGGTTTGGTCATTGAATTTTTTTCAGTTGACATAATCCTTCCAGCCGCACTAGGCCCTGGGGTTTACTCAGCATCTAACAGAAATGAGTACCAGAAATTAAATAAATAATTTTCTTGGGGATTAATGTGCGTAGCACATGGCGTCGAGTGATCCAACACTATCTGCAAAGTTACTACTACGTCGCTTTAGTTCCAGAAGGTTCTATCACATGTTGTAAAATGGAAGGAAAAATATAACAAAATCTGAAACAAGAATATTGAACCTGGGAGACAGAATACCAGTGAACTACTTTCTTTTCAATTTCTGTTGTAATTTTACTGAGTTTAAAGAAGCCCACATGCCCTAAGGATAAAAATAAGTTCATAATTTGAGAAAATAATAAAAATTGCAGGCAGAACAATTAAGATGACCATTAGGAATTAACACTACAAACGTTACCACTAAATTCATTTCTACAAAAATACAAAGACACAGAAAGTAAAGCTATTCCTGTGATAGGCCGTAGAGGACCACAGGGCCTTGAGAGACATCGAGGCTCCCATATTTTCTAGAAAATAGGCTCACAGATGGCGGTGAGGTTGTCAGCCTTACGCTCCAATCGGCCGCCCTTCACCCCCAGAAAAATTCCTGATACTCAATTCTGTTAGAGGCTGAGTCGACCGCAGTGTCATAGCCCGGCTGGTAGGATTAGGTCAATTGAAAAATTTAATTACCTCATATGGAATCGAACCCGCGACTTTCCGGCTTGTAGCATAATACCTCAACCAACTACGCTACCGCGTGCCCCTGTACAACATACAAGTAGAGTCAAACACTCAGAGTGCCTTGTTTGTTGAATCTGAGTGTTCGTGAGTGACCAGTGGTTATATCTGTACCTTTCATACGACAAGCAGAAGGGTTCCGCCAACAGTGATCTATATATATCTATGTATATATAGAGAAGGCAACATAGAACTGACGGATCCCTCATTGAAGGGATGACGTAACAAACACCGAAACGGCCAATCACTGCATATGACAACCCCTGTGAATGATGTGTCTATGTACTAAGCATCCTCCCTTCCATATCAACTTGAAACCCCCTCCCCTATTTGTGGGTACATACTACTCTACCGCCCAGTACAGATTCAGCTATTACTAAATAGTTGATATAAGACTTCCAATGCTAGAACCCAGTCAATACGGACGCCACACGATAAAAATCAAACCGCTCCGAGTTAGGAAAAAAGTGTTCTAGAAAGGGGTAAATGCGATGTGGGGGATGAAAATTTCTCTTGTAGTAGTTTTTACTCCGCATTCAAAATGTACAAGGGATTTCATACCTCCCCGTGCAATGCACCCGTAAGTCATCTCTTTGTTTAAACAGACGCACACAAAGAGATGGAGAGAGTGTGGTGTCCGGAAGCGTTCTGAGCTATTTGGACTGGAAAATATCGAGTGTACTTCATGTTCCTTATTGAAGGAGGACTTTCCGCCTCGTTTCTATGCACTCTGCGTTACTGAAAACGACGTAATATACATATATATGTATAATACAAGAGAGACTCATAAATAGGTCACAAATGGATACACGACGTAAAGCATGTGATATTCGAATCTCAAATAAAAACATTTGTTTCTCGATATGTCCTCCACCAACATTGATACATTTGTCCAATCGCTTTACCAGTGCGTCGAAACCCGCAACATAGAAGTCTTTTGGCTGTTGTCTCAGCCACTTCAGCACCTCCGTTTCATCATCTGCGACTTCCAAAAGCACCTGGAAGAATTTATCTACCCATCTGTCAACCGCTTTACGCGACAAACATGTCCAACCGTATGCAGGAAGCATTTCTTTATGGATATCCTTTGCATTGAGTCCTTTTACCCACCAAAAAAAAACGCACAACAGAAAGCTGCTTTTCGATAGTATACTCCTGAAACACGTCGCCATTTTGAGTACTAACACTAGTCGAACTCACGCATGCGCATCTGCTACCTAGACCGTCATGAATCTGTACTGTGCTGCTACCTAGTGATACACATAGAAAGCTATTACTTCAATCACAGCTGTTTTACTGCCATTTGTGACCTATTTACTGACTCTGCCTCATACTTTGTAAGCGTGACATTTATGATGGTCATTACACCATTTCGTGCTACGACAAGGAACAGTCGAGTGTCAACATGAATCATGAAAGTTTTCCTTTAATAAACCCGAAGGCAGCAGGACTTGTGAAAAATCGGTACATTTTAATGGGTTCTGGCGATGCTGTATAACACTTGGAATTACTGTTTTTTTGTTTTTTTTACTTTATCCATCATCCGGTCATCAGGTTTCCGTCATCAGGTGAGAGGGTGGGAGACATGCTCTACTGGGTCCGTTAGGAAGAGCTAACCTCCATGATTGGTCCGGTGACTGAAGTTGAGTTCTGTAGTGTCCTTGAGAATGCCGGACAATGAACAAAGTGCAAGTGCCCTGTAAGGTCCAGTGTTACACTGTACCGTCAGAAGTGCACCCTGTATATATTCTTCCTTCATGAAATTAGAACTCCTGATAATTCAGTTAGAAGAAACCCCAAATAGGTCCAATGACTGAGGTTAGCTCTTTCTCAGGGACCCAGCAGCGAAAGTGTCTCCCATCTCCTCACCTTAGGACAGAAAGTAATCCAGATTGCGGAACGCTGTGTTCTTTCGAATACTGGATGATAGAAAAAGTTCAAAAACCCATTAATGCCGAGAAAATCTGTTCCATCTCTCTACATAAGTTTTGTCTGAAACATTTCTGCACTCATAAATATTTAACGACTGAAGTCTGTGACATGCGCAGAAGCGCATTTAGGTCTCCATACAGAGTATCCTTCATTTGTTTCAGATTTTAAACAACACTGGAGTAAGTAACTAGTAAAACTCTCCAGTATCGCACTGTCAAGTGTTTGAGTGTGAATATAGAGGGGTTTGGATTGATGATTGAATTTACTGAGTACTTACAGATCGTAACTACAAGCAACTATAGCGCAATCGCTGATTCACTACAGCACGCACTAAGTTTTCCCATCTGCTGTATCTTCCCCGGTTGTCGCCTGGTAATGGCTTCCAACGTCGTAGCTTCCTTAACTCCAGGTTTCACGTCCTTACTGGCCGGTAACTGTCTCAGCAACTGACTAAATTATAGATTTGCCCTGGCTATAACACCTCGGTAAGGACCACACAGAAAACGCCTCTCAACAGTTCCACTGTTGAGTCACGTAGATGTTGCATGGATCACGTAGAGAACACCGCTTCCCAGTTACTCCATTAGTCCGTGTTACGAATCTGTTGCAGCCATTACCTAGCAACGGCCGTTGTTTAAATGTCTGTTAATCGGTTCTCGAGTTCTTAACGGACAAAGAGATGAGGAAAGTGACATGAAAAGGGCCTTCCGCTCGGTCTTGAACTCGCCTGAAAAGCTCTTAAAATGGACACTATGTACGCAGAATGACTTTTGGATCTAGGAATAGTGAAATAAACCGGAAGGTACGTAGATGATAGAGGGGAACGTTTTACTTTTATCTCCCATTAGTAGAGTCAGCACATCGGTTCCACGTGGGATTACAGCCGGCAAATCTCCACTGCCTGCACTAAGCCACATATCGGGCAGGGATTTGCAGTGCTTTCTGCCCTTTGACTCTACATGCTGACGTCACGTGGAGCGATAACTGATTTATTTATGTGTGAGCAGTATTCCCGCGAGGTCAGCCACGCAAACGTCATTACGATACTGATCGCATGCACTGAATGGCAGCTCGCATGTGGATCTAATGAGGGACGAGCTAACTGCTTCACTTCATAAACCCTGAAGAAGGAATTTCGAAGCAAGGTATCATTTTGTTAAGTATTATATTCTACGTGTAGGATGGATCAATAACTTTTACTATCTGAAATATCTCCCATATTTTTTATGTTAACTAAAAACATTTCCCACAAAATTTGTACAGTATTGTGACATGACGTTTGAAAGCCGGGATTGTCCATTGCTAGGGAACGGGTCGTTAACATACGTTTCTATGGAGATGCGGATTCGTGGAGACCGACCTGGTACGGAACGTTCTTTCCATGTCAGAGAAATCAAAAAAGGTTCCATGGATACGCGCTAGACTGTAAAAGCGGGAGTGCAGAGAGGTTTAATTTAACCCCGTGTGGAGACCGGGTCGAATACCTCAGCCGTAGCCCTGCGAGTAGTAGGAGGCGACGAAAAGGGAACTCAGTGCCAGGGGGTATAACTAGCCCACTCTGTTCATGGGGGATTTATACGTATACAGGGACCTGGTCCTCCAGGTTGGGGAGTCTCGAACCTGAGACAGTAATATATAGTCACGAGCTCCGCAGGACTCGGACACGAGAATGACTGCTTTGGCGAGGACTAGCAGCAAATGTAAACGTCAGACCCGTCCTCTCGTCAGAGAGAACGGCCCACATCAACAAATCCGCAACTGACAGTAACAGAAATCTGGTCGTAAGCCACATTTGAGTACTTTATTCCAAGACAGACTGGCCGACTGACCGTCGGTCGTAAAATAAATTCCACTTTGACTTCCAGATTGATTCAGTCCCACTTCGATTTAATCGTGAGTCAGTGTAACAGAGTTGAGTGTTCAGCTGTGGAGTGCTAACCAGCGGACACCGGAAGCTGAAGAAGTGACCGACGCGTAAATCAGACCCAAGTCAATCACAGTTGGTCACGGCGGAAGAGAAGACACTCGTAGTCCAGTAAGGAATGGAGCGAGTCTCAGGCAACCACTGAATGTGGGCTCTTGTAGTTGGACTTGAAAGGATTCTGACGATGGTGTGTGCTGTGCAGAACTATTAGGCTTATTTTGGACTGTATACATCGTCTGGTATATAGAAGACAAAAACCATAACGTTTCGGAGACTGGATCTGTCTCCGTCCTCAGGTGGATGGGGCAGGATAAACCTACTCAGCTGGGCCCGTTAGGAAGAGCTAGTTTCAATCACTGGACAAACCCAACTGAGTACGTTTATCCTGCCCCATCCACCTGAGGACGGAGACAGATCCAGTCTCCGAAACCTTGTGGTTTTTGTCTTCTATATACCAGACGATGGATAGAGTCCAAAAATAAGCCTAATAGTTCTGTACAGCTGTTATAGTTGCTTGTAATTGTAATAAAAGTGCCAATAAATGAATCTATCCAATCCAGAATCTGTTATTATTAGTCACGTAACCACGGACACGTGACAGTATCAAAGAGTATGTAAAATGGAAGGGGAGGTGATTTTATTACTTCCCAATAACTGTAACTGTATAAAAGCAAAACTCTTCTTTTGGTCAGGATACCAGATTTAGTAAAAAATATTCTACTTGTGGCACCATATCTAAGAAATATGAAAACTGAATTTGCTGTATGGTTAAACGGTCAAGATTTTCGTAGTGCATTTAACCAGAATCTTTAACACATTCATTTACACGATACTGATTCATTATGATTTCAGTATATGCCACATATGAGCAGGATAATCTTGTTGATTCTCTTCACTGCTGTCAGATTACCAATTCATACCAAGCCTGACACGCATATGGGAGACGTAACGTCTCCGTCACAATATCACGTTTGCTTCGGAACTGCCGGTGTGTCAAAACGGCTTACAGATCAAATTTAAAGGATTCAATGCAGCATAAATTGTGCTTAACACATATCGTAACTCCATGAGACAGTGTCATCCTATAGAAGCTGATAGTCGTTGAACTAGTAAAAGAATCCTTCATTTTTCACTGGTATCCCTGTAAAAGTGGTTTCATTTCACCGGTTCTTCAAATATACAAACATCCAAATTCTGTGAGTCTGAGACGTGTGTTTCGAAGCAGTTTTAGAGTGTTTATCTAACTATATCAAACCATCTACAACTTCTTATACTTGAAAAAAGTGTGTTTTACAGAAGAGGGTGCTACAGTCAATAGGCAAACAAGCACTAAACTTCACTTCAGAATATCTTCTGCTCAAATACTTTACAGACAGCGGCCGCTCCCACGAGTGGTTGCGTTTCTGGAGACAGTTCGTAAAGCAAAATTTCATAATGTAAATCGCTATTTCCCATAGGCTCAGTGCTTTAACTGGTAACTGGGGGGTTATTTTTTGGAACGATCAAAATCAAAATATAAATCGACAATTTCAGTGCCCGGAACGAAATTTATAAATCCCGGAAACACAGATTATGCTATAGCCACTGGAAACCATATTGTTGTACTAACAAAACTGTTACTATTGTTTAATAAAATGACAAGGACTTATGAAAGATGAACAAAAGAGCAGAGTGTAAGGCGCACTGACTATACGACGTTGAGTTACTTTTTCCCCATTTCCGTTCGCACGGGTTCATTTTTGCTCGGAAGTGATTTCAGATATGTGAGGTCGCATTCGGATAGCAGGCCAAGCCGAGCGTATCGGCTTCATTATGAAAGTTCGTATGAGTAAAATTTCGTAATAATTTTCGTAAAGAAAATGCTCTTTGTGCAGTTATGCTTTATTGTTTGCATGTGATGCCATAACAGTTGTTTAACCCTCTAAAGGCTGAATTTCTTCTACTTAAATTACATACGTATATATAAATTAAGTTCGTACCTCACAGGAAACACATGACGTCTCCGTTACAAGACCAAACGCTGTTTGTTGTGAGAACCATATGGAACATGTAAATATGTGGGCAAAATTTGGAATTTAATACGTTAAAGCAGTCGGTACATATAGTAACCACAGGGCTTTATATGTTCAACAGTTCTGTTACTTGTCAAATGCTTTTAAGTATTACAATAATTCTTATGTGATTATATGATAACTCATTACAAAAATTGTCACAAAATACTGACACATATAAAAGTTCGCTACCTTTCACAATGATCTGATCATACCAAATGTAACAGAAGTCATCAGAGCATACGCGGAGAAACATAAAAACCGGACCACTCAAAACAACAACCAACTAACAAGAGACTTCTTCAATCAACCAGCAATAGAAAGAAGACTAAACAGAATGTGGCCAGAGGATCTCATTAGATAAGCACCAGAGAGTCATCGGAGGATGATACCTGCTTCAATATTACACACACCCATCCCTTTTACTAATTACTCTATTTATGTATATTGAGTAGATTGTAAAATAAAAAAAAAAAACATATAAAAGTCACTTAACATGTTGCACTGTGAGAATAATTATTGTGTTTCTTCTCTACGGAATAAAGTATTTCTTCAGGAACAAAAATATTCTGATATGCAACATTCTCTGCTTACTATTATTTATTCTATAATTATAATTTAAATATTTAGAAGTTAAATTAAATAAAGGAGGGATGCTGCAGTTCGCCATTTGGACGCCTCTCACGAGCAAGTGGATTCAAGTGGCCTCCATGTGTCATACAGATCAGTTTCGTGTGTCCCCTTAATTCGAACAATGGACTATTGAGGACGAATTTAGATTTGTGCGACTCTGTATCAGAGGAATTCAAGTTTAGGGGTTAACATAACATGTTGGGGTACTATTTTGCTTAGGGGATGAAGTGGTGAGCTGGGTGTCACGTGTCCTCGTCATTATAACCGTTGCTTTGTGACTCATCGCAAGAATATCGTCACCCTTACCGTATCCATGTGCCCCGGGCGGTGCACCAACAAAGTTTCGGATAAAAACTCGTGACCCGTCAAGAAGAGGCAATTCTTCCGCACCAACACCGAATACTTTCATATGGATAGGAGACAAATTGTAACTGTTTCACTGGTACACAGAGAAGTTCGCGGTTGAATGATTGGCACTTCTGATAAGTATTTTGGAGGCCGGAGACTGGATACATTCGCTGCATATTTTCGTAACTTTTCTCAGTCCCTCCCGCCAAATCAAGTCATGATATTTTTCACTCTTTATAATTAATTATTTATTGATAATCCTATCATTCGACGTTCTGTCATCTCAGCAACTGAAATTGTCGTTAAATAAACATAAAGTTGAGAGTAAAATTAACCTTGCACTAGGCTCTGAAGACGTATAGGGGAGTGGATGTATAGTTCCACGCATTAACCTCCGAATTAAATGGAGGTGAGTTGTGCAGACCAGATTTTTTCATATTAATCATACAGAAATGTCCACTGATTCACTCTTTGGAGGTTGGATGGCCGGAGCTCTATTCCTAGGAGGGAAAATGTTTTTTTTATTCCCCACAGCGCCCAGACGGGCTCTGGGGCCCATCCAGCCTAGTATCCAATGGCTAACGAGGGCTCTATCTCCGGGGGTAAAACGGCTGGAACGTGAAGCTGACAATTCCATTTAGTGCCGTGGTCAAGAACAGTAGAGCTATACCTCCACCGTTTAGTAGTTGAATAACACTGCAACATCATGTAGTTCGTATATAGCCTGATGTTTCGGAGGAACATATCGCTTCCATCTTCAGGATCGAAGAGTAAGACAAACAAGAAACCAGGAGAAGCAAGCGGCAAGCTGAGCTGAGCATAACGTAGCAGTATCTTTCGTCGTGACGCCGGCTGTCCTGACTGAAAATGTTCGTGGTATTCCTCAGTCCTTCCAGGCAACTACTGGGGGAGTACCTCGATTATATAATGACCACTTCCTTCCAAACCTTCTCTAATTCATCGCCCATCTATATTTCTACCATTCGATCCTCTGTAGTCTACATACCATCACAATTTTAGGAGTGTGTGACTGTTAGAAGGGGTTTGTATTGGATGATTGGATTTGTTGACCACTTATACATACTGACTCGTAACTACAAGTAATTACAACGCTATCGATAATCTTCACGATTAATAAATAACCACAGCACCCACTAAACCCTTTTTCCCAGACTACTGAGCCTTTAACGACCTCTCCCTGGCAATGGCTTCTGACAGTGCAGAATCTTCAAACTCCCGCGGTCAGGTCTCGTTCAGAACACTGTGCCAGTTATCCCTTGAACAGGATCGCCATCTCTTCTCAGTCTCCCTTGCAGAGCTCAGCTTAGCACTCAGCACTCACTACTTGGAGTGTCCCCAATTCTCTCTCAATGACTGTTTTGCACTGACCGAGCAAAAAGAAAGCGTTCCCAACAATAACTTTATTGTTGCCTGCGTATTCGTTACTATGGGAACGTGTTTACCGAGTTGTTGTTTAGTAATAGACGTCTCCTGGCTCCACTATTCAGGCTTTGAAGCGTCATGTTACAATAGTAACAGCGTCGCAAAACATCCTACCAAAAGAGACAACAGCACATATTTATTGGGCTCTCAATCACGATAAAATTAGCACGTTGTGTGGAACTATAAAACAAACAAATGAACCCTATTCCCCGTAATGACATACGTCATCTCTGCTACAGAACTTCAGAACTGCCTTACACTTCAGATTCTTAAATTAAACTCTGTAATCAACCAATGATTCATTGCATCGCGCTGTCGTTTGCGTGAGCACTTCGGACGTAGCTGCAGATAACAACCATATGTATATATATATCTTGACTCAGACTTAACACATATTGAAAATCTTGCATGTGTAAATTATTTCTGAAAGCTGTAACGGCAATATGTGACTTAATTAACACAAGAAAGGGTTACGCCATTATAAGGGTCGTGCGGCCACTTGTAGACAGAGCAGGACTGTTGTGTACAGTGCGTCTTTTTATACCTGTCCGCTCTCAACAGAATGCGCAGTGGATTTGGTCGAATACATTAACTGAGGTAAGGATAACAGAGTGTGTATCAGGCCCTTAGATACAGTAGTTCCCCTCCCTCCAACCCACAAAGTAGCTTCAAACACTGCTCCAATATTTTTGCTATACTTCTCACGCGCAGACCAGAGGCCAGACCTAATAACATGGTCTGTAGTATGGAAGAACGCTAGTTCGATTCCCGGTGAGTTCACTGTATTTTTCAATTGACCTAATCCTTCCAGCCGCACTATGGTCGTGGGGTCTACTCAGCCTCTAACAGAAATGAGTACCAGGAATTTTCTTTGGATTAAAAGGCGGCCGGCGCTTAAGGCTGACAACCTCACCGCCATCTGTGAGCTGGCTGTCTAGAAAATGTGGGATCCTCGACCTCCTACAACCCTATGGGACTCCACGGTCTGTTACATGGATAGCTTTACCTATATTAGTTCCACGTTAAATTAAAATAAACTGACGAGACTATAAACTACACAGATCATGAGCGGCTCGCTTTATGTCGACTCACACGACAATATATAACGTTGCCGAATAGAGACCGTTTGAAACTTCATCAGTCTTGACTGTGTTGCAATGCAAGATAAACAAGTTAAGACATTAGACTTCATTTCTTACACATCACAAGAAATTGTCTCTTGAAGGTCACTGTAGCGCTGTATAATCCGGCAGACATTCACTGAGGTTTTGGAGAAATGCATTGCCTTCAACGTCAGGCTTGAAGAGCGAATTAAGTAAGAAATCAGAAAGGAACAGGCGTGAACTTCTATCAGAAAACACGGCATCACAACCCGAATGTGGACCTCTTCATAATCACCGATGTGAGAACGTGTAATCCAGAATGTGAATAACTGGCACTTACAGTACTCAGTTCTACGTCAAACTTCCAACTACTCAATTTTCCAAAATTTATGGAGCCCAAAGGTTCATTAGCGTGTTCACAACATCCCTCCAATTGTCCTTATCCTGAGCCAGATTAATCTAATCTATAACTACCTTATCTAAGATCCATTTTAATATTATTCCCCCACCTACGTCTTGGTCTTACTAGTGGTCTCTCTTTACTGACTTCCCCACCATAATCCTATATCCCATTCGTGCTACATGACCATGCTGTTTACGCGGAGAAACCTGAAATATACATATATAAATCCACTTTGTGGGCAAAATGCAAAGATATATATGTTAAAACAGGGGGTACATTAGTAAACTGCACGCTTCAAGGTGTTAACGTTAAAATGGTGGGTGGAATGTGGTATACGAGTACTGTACGTAGAAAGTTATAGAAAGCAGCAGCGGAAATTGTGCAAACGTTGCAGTTTTCTGCGAGAACGATCGCTTCGTATTCAAGGAATGAAAATAAGCAGAATGGAGAAGAATGGTCGTGATTACTTGAAGCGGATGTTAGGTTAGGGTGGAGCCGTTCCTGTTGGCTAGACACACGAGGTCGCTTCAGTCTCCACAATGGACTGCTGATTGAATATAGAAAGGACTTCGTCGTATGGGACATATGGAAGTTATATGTATCTTCCAAACAAAGTCTGGTCCTCTATGACTCGTTCCAAGATATGAAGATGGCTCCACCGTTTTCTGTCTTCTGTCTTCCAACATCTCTCTTCTCTTCAGGTTTCAGTAACTTGCTCTCTGGAAAGTTCATTAGCCGAGAGATCGGGGACAATGTGAAGAGGGACACATAATTAAAATTTAATTAGGTGATGGCTGTCTACTAAGTGATGTTTCGAAGTGAAACGTGGGTGCGGCATAGAATCGGCTGAAATTAGGTTCCTTAGATCAGTGAAAGAATGCTCTATAAAAGGTAAAGTAACAGGCCGTGGAGGCCAACAGAATTGTGAGACGTCGAGGCTCCTATCTATTTTCTAAAAATCGGCTAACAGATGGCAGTGTGGATGTCAGCATTACGCGCCGGCCGCCCTGATACTCAATTCTGTTAAGAGGATGAGTAGACCCCAGGGTCATATTGTGGCTTGAATGATTAGACCAATTGAGAAATCCAATTACCTCATCGGGAATCGAACCCGCGGACATAAGGTCAGAACTGGGAATATATAAATTCACTGAGGAAATTCCAATAACTGGACACTTCATGTGGAAGGAATGGAAGATACCGGATTGCTGAAATGCGTCCTGCACTACAGTCCAACAGCAAGAAGAGATATGAGAAGACCTAGTGAGAGGTGGAAAGTCAGTAGAGCCGGAACAACCCTGAAGGCCTATGTCTTTAAGTTGATGATGAAAGTATTTTAGGAGATAAAGCTACATTTCCCTACTAATAATCAATTAATTAATTAATCACCACCCATTGAAGGTGTAGGGGATGGAGGTATACCTCTAGGCATTCTTAACACAGGTTCTAAAAGAAGGAAAGTGGTGAGACTTGCGACTCGGCTCATTTAGCCCTGGATGAAAAAAAAAGTACACGTTTGGAAGCACAGACTTGCTGGAGCCCAGATCTGGTCTGACGCTCTTAACAGGGGATAAATATTTGGCCCTGCCGAGAATCGAAGTCCTGACTATAGCATAGTCATGTATAGATAACTCTCTGTCTGAATATATGTTAAGTATTTCTCTCGCCGCCAATTTTCCTCTGCCCCTTGTAACATTTCTACGCCCTCCCGGGAAACCCAGAGTCGAGTTCAGGACCATTTCCTGGCATTTATATTTCATGACGTCAGCAAGGGAGAGAGAGAGAGAGAGAGAGTCGGAGAGAATGGGAGAGAGGAAATGAATACGGTTTTGCTTTTAGGAGTGTTGATCCACTTTGCTACATATACATACTGTATCTGCACACCGCTTCTTTCCCTACATACCTCTGTATTATTTGTGATGAATGTTTATGTGCAAAACTCTCTACTGCACAGGATGTTCAACATATCTGAGCCCGCAAGATCCATAATTTCGCAAGGATGGTGTATTAATAGACTTTTTTTAGATTTTGGACGATATATATCATCCTGTTTTTAAAACAACGTTTCGGAGACTGGATTATGCCTCTGTCCTCAGGTGAAAGGCTATTCAGTTTGGCCCAATCAATAGAGCTAGTCTCTATCACCAATGCAACCCAACTGAATAGGCTTTTACCTGAGGATGGAGACAGAATTGTCCTCGAAACGTTGATTTAAATAAAAAGCATGACGATGATTAATGTCCAAAAATATAGTTATTCTATTTGGGCCCATGAATTCTAAAACGTGATTTCTTGACGAATATTGAGGCCAAAATATTTCTATATAAAATTTAAACTGATGAATAATTTTCGAGGAAAAAGTGAATGAATTTATATAAGACGTAGGAAAACCGCATGGGTAATCACACCTACGGAATGATTGTAAAATTTCGATTGAAGTATAATTTTCGCGGAAACTTGATTGAATTTGAGTAAGATGCTACATCATTGTGCATGTTCACCATAACTGAATTCCATGAAGATTGTGGTTTATTCAAAATTTTAATTACAAAATCGTTTCCATGCTTGTCATAGAATTTTGTGTTAGAGAACGTAGATGCGAAATTCCAAACACCCTGTATATTTAAAAAATAACAAATATCCTATCTTTTCTCCGGGTTACCTACGAGAAATATCGTAATAAAAACACAGGATGTTACAGCAGATTTCTCATGGTTTGCCAGAGGGTAAGTCCGGGAAATATGCATCCTTTGGGACAACACCAGAATTATAATTTTCAGTTTAATGTACAGACGGATAGATATGAATATTAAACTGTGTGCATTTTGTAATCTGAGAGTAAAATTAATGACTGGAAGAAGTAGGGCAGGAAAAAGGAAGGAATAACCAATGTATCAATGAGGTTATGTTCAAATTATGGTGGGTATTTACGTAAAATTTAAAATTATACGAATGTGTTCCTGTTTCCGGAAGTTATCCCAACGTCTGCCATTTTCACTAAAACTAATGAGAAAAATATATTTATACTTAACATGGAGCTTCATATTGTCTAGTTTTCACCAAACAATTCTGTGAAACGCAGTGCCTTCAGCGATGTAACGCAGTACAGCCTGATAAATATTTACTAACACTTCGGAGGAAAATGTTGCCTGCTTCAGCAGGGTTCTGCCCTGAATATGGTAACAGTAACCATAAAGATGAAGCAAGTAGGTCCCTCCGGCTTCATCCGACTGCACGGCGTCATATAATAGAAGATATTAATCTACGCAATCACAGCCGTGCGAATATTTTCTACACCGAAGATGGAGGTAGCAAGCCTGAAACTGTAGGCTCCTCCGAAATAGTCGAAACGTCGACACAATGTCATATCCCAGAATAGCGTGAACTTCACAGTCACCGCTGTGAGCATCTCAGAGTGGACAAATACAGCAAAGAAGTAAAAAAGTGTGAAAAATGAAAGGTGATATGGCAGATATGAGATTGGGTTAATTAATAGAGAATTTTAGTAGAAAGTCCTGAAGAGAAACGAATACTCTGAAAGACATACACGTAGCTACTGTCACATGTATAAGTGTGACTATAGACGGGGTTTGGATTGGTGACTGGATTTACTGAACACTTACAGATCGTAACTACAAGTAACTAAAGCGCTATCGCTAATTCACACACTCTGCAGTTCACTACAGCACGTACTATTTTTTTTCTCAGTCTGCTGTGTCTTCACCGGTCGTTTCCCGATGACGGATCCCAACAAAGTCCTCTGCTTCCGTTCTCACGTTTTTACTGGTCGGCGACTGTCACACAACTAACTCATTGCTCCAACTGACTAATTCTCAGACTGGCGACCATCTCATACCAACCTCCTGCTCTTCTCACTGCTGTCTCAAGACTCTCTTCTAAAGTCAAAGTCACATTGCGGCTGTCTGTCACGTCATACAGATCTTCTCTGTGAGTTACAAACCTCATTGATGATGAGAGGGATCCACATAAGAGAAATGGATTTCCATATGGTTTCAGTCTGAGTGTTCAAGTTTTACTCTACAGATGGTACTAGCGGTGGATACCACGTGTCTTCACATTTTTTCTCCCCATTCCTTTCTATTGGTGCTCATGCACTCGGTTTTGCTGGTTATAGTTGTAGCACAAATATCTGCCTCCGTTTCTATCCTAGTTCCACGTATGTGCATTCTCTATTACAGTTTTTATTATATATTTTCTTGTACCTCCCGCAGAACTGGCCTGGTCTCAGGCGATTAAATAGCTATGTGAATCTGATAGGGATTGTCATGAAAACTGGTGTGGAGGCTGGGTCAAATATCTCCACCGTGACCCTGCGAGTCGTAGGAGACGACAAAAAGGAAGGTCTCAAATATGAGACAGTAAAATATGGTCACGAATCCCAAGGGACTCGGAACCGAGAAAGACTGCGCTGGCAAAAGCCAGCAACATAAAAGACAGACCCATCCTCTCGTCAGAGAGGGCTCCCCACAAAAACATGACTGGAAAAGAGTAATAAGTATCTGGTCATGAGCCCCAGATGGGGCTTGTCACCAAGACTTACTGACTGAGTGACCATCAGTCGCAATGTGACTTTGACTTTGATTTTAGGGGTTGTCCACTCATTGAGATTAGCTCTTTCTAAGGGGTGCAACTGAGTAGGTGTCCTCTCCTCTCATCTGAGGACGGAAACAGATCCATTTAACGAATCGTTGTGTTTTCTTAGTCTCTAGAATACTGGGTGATGGAAAAAGTAAAAAACAAACAAACAAACAAACAATAATTCTGGGTGTTATACATCATCGTCAGAACCCTTTAGATTCTACCTGCCTGTAGATAACGAAGGGAAAAAACTCCTTTCATGATAACCAGCATCAGGGCCGAGATTCTAACCGAGTACCTCCCGAATAAGAGTCTATAGCTTTACCGCTACTACAGTCCTCTTCGATTTCTACAGCGTTGTGTGGCAATTAAACTCACATTTCTATGATTTTTACTTCAAAGAACACACAGAAGGATTTTCGGACATTTTCTTCCCCCCTCCCCCAATATCATTTTGTATCCATTCAGCCCTTTTTATCATATTTTTATTCTGTCCCATAACAAGAAGAAGCCATGACTGTTCAAAAGGTCATTAGTGCGCAGTCTGAATATTCCATTCTTCATTTCCGTCTTCTCGCTCTTGATGTCGCTGTAATCTTCGCTGCTAGAGCCGTCACCAATTAGCAAAAGCCTATAGCAACTCATTACTAAACTCTGCATTCAGAAGGGGGGACACTCAATGAGTAAGTGATTATTACAGGGTACAGCTGTTACCATAACAATCTAGCACTGCTCTTAGTAATTCTCAACAAAAAAAGTAAAACTATCCCTGTAACAGGCCATGGAGGCCTATAGGGTTGTGAGGCGTCAAGGATCCCACTTTTCTTTGAGAGTCAGGTCACAGATGGCGGTAAGGCTATCAGTCTTACGCGCCGGCCGCCCTTTACCACCAATAAATGCTGAGTCTACCTCAGGGCCATAGTGCGGCTGGAAGGATAACGTCAATTGAAAAAATCGAATGACCTCATTGGGAATCGAACTCGCGACCTTCGGGCTTTTAGGATAGTGCCTCAACCAACTACGCTACCGCGTGCCCCAAACCAGAAAAAAAGGACGATCAAATTTTGTAAAAGAGGA
Source organism: Cryptotermes secundus (assembly GCF_002891405.2). Taxonomy (NCBI): domain Eukaryota; kingdom Metazoa; phylum Arthropoda; class Insecta; order Blattodea; family Kalotermitidae; genus Cryptotermes; species Cryptotermes secundus. The sequence continues at coordinate 148,968 of NW_019738961.1, read as the reverse complement.
GGCTGGTGTAGTGGTAACTGTCTGCTCTATTCGTTCAGGTTTTACGTTCTCTCCCTCAGTCACTCCAGGCAAATGACAGGACAGTTATTCCACACTGCATAGTCACAGACAGTTGTAAAATAAACCACAAGGAAATTCTCCTGTAACAACAGCAACACGAGCCCCACATTCAAATTAATTAATTTAATTAGTTAAGTACAGGGACAACCTTATATTTTTACTATGGTAAAGCTGAAGTTGGCCGGCCAAAGTATCCGTGTGGCCTGAGGTATCAACTTGCGTAAAGCCGTGTTTACAGGCGTTGCTGTGGATAGCTGCCGAGAGTTGTTTATTGCTGCGTAGTAACCGCCGTGTCCCCTATTACGTCACAATGGGAAGTGCTGTTACGCCACCTCAGGAGGCGACAGAGTGTTTACTGGCCTGTTACCGTAGCAGCGGCAGTTGCTCCGATGCTGTTACGTCACCGCTGGAAAGGGGGGTGTCCTGCATAGCGCAAATACGTCACAGTATTATGGGACTAAATAATAGGCCTGGACCCTGAATGGGCTGGAAGATCCGGTGAAAAAAAGATAAAGTTGTCCCTGTGCTCAACTAATTAATCATTACTCCATGAAGACGCATGGGAGAGTGTAGATATAGATCCACGACCAGCTGTATAGTAGTATATTTAAGAGGATCAGTTTGAAGAAAGCAGTCTTCTGGGATGTGGCACCGTGTAGATGTGGTGTTAACTGACGTTTCGGAGGAACGTCGGTTAACACCACATCTATACGGTGCCACATCCCAGAAAACTGCTTTCTTCATAGTCAGCGCCGTGAAAACCTCAAATCTTACAGGATCAGTTTGGTTTGTTAGGCAAGTTGGAGATGCAATATTGCTTATTTAATGAGAGCAGCAGTACCGTAATAAGGCAGGTTATATGTACAATTTATTACATGGGGAATAGTGCAGGAAAGTGTTTTTTTGTAACATGCATGGTTGTCTTGTTCAGACGCACACTTCAAAGGATGGATTAAACTTTGAAATGAATCCTCTTACAAGCATTATACGCCTATTGAGCATATGTAAATCCAGTTCCTCGCAAATTACCTAGTCTCAAATGAGTAAGTTGTGTAAATGTTTCTTTTCAGTTCATGTAGGTATATTTGTATAATAAGGACAATTACGAAGGATCACCAGATAAGAACATGACTTTTAAATGACGTTTGGGTTCAGATATTTGATGTTATATGCTGATGGGAAAAAAGCGTAGAGATCAAAATCACGGGATTATGATATTCATGGAAAAAAAGGAGACATGTCATGGCAAATGCTACTTTAAAATATCAGTCTGTCCAGTGCAGAATGAAAGGATAAATACCAAATTCCCAAAGGTATATTACAAGTTTTGGTGAAATCAAACGGAGCCGTAAATATCTTATGAAGCAATGCAAACGTTAAGTACTGCTTGTGCTTTTAGTCCTGGCCGTTCCCAACAGAATCCGCAGTGGATCTGGTCGAGTCCATTGAGATAAGGATTATATCGTGTTATAACTGGGCCTCAGTTACAGCAAGTAGCCCTCCGTCTCACATTGCAGCTGCAACTATTTCCCCCCTTAATTCTTCCACACTTCTCCTCACTTATCCTTACACGTAGGCCTAAAAACACAGCCTGTATTTATACTTCTCTCTCTCTCTCTCTGAGAGAGAGAGGGAGAGAGATTACATTTGGCGTTCCGGCTAAGTGGCATTCGATTCGTTCATGGAATAAACATAGAGCAACAGCGAGTCATTACCAGGACCGCCTTTGTCGTCTAGTGGTCATAGTTCCTGGCTGTAATTCCTGAGGTCCCGGGCTCGATTCCCGGCGCTACAAAATTTTCTGAGAAGTAGTGGCTCTGGAACGGGGTCCACTCAGCCTCGTGAGAATAACTGAGGAGCTATTTCAAGGAAATAGCGGCTCCGGTCTAGAAAATTGAGATTAAAGGCCGTGGGGAACCGTTGCGCTAACCACATGACGCCCTCAACTCGCAAAAGTTGGCATTGACTTCGCCGACAAGCAGCGGTCGCTCGGTCGGTACAGTTCGCTTGTTGACTACAGGCCACGGAGTATGTTTTTGCGAGTCATTGCCACAGAATCGAATTGGTTCCGAAAGTCAATGCACGAAATCCAAGATAGAGAGGGAAAATTTAAGTTTTCAGATGCATTTTGGGATAGTACTTTCTCATGTTACTAGGAGCCGGGATAGCGTAGTCGGTATAGTGACTAGGTACGGGCTGGAATTAGTCGGAATTAGAACCCTGTTATAATCAAGAATTTTCTCTTCTTGGGCCCACCCAGCCTCCTATCCAATTGATACCGGGTGCTCTTTCCCTGGAGGTAAAGCGGCAGGGAAATAAAGCTCACTATTCACCTCCAGCTAGTGCCGAGGTCAAGAAAATGTGGACGTATACATCCACTCCTCCATACGCTTTCATGGCGTAGTGCTTAATTAGTTAAGCTGGAAAAGTTTAAAACATTTACGTGTCCACACAGACAGTCCCAAAAGCTTGAATCACTTTCTCGAAAAGCAAATACACGCAGGATTATAGCCGAATATATTGGGGTAACCGTAAAGCTATAAACTTGTATCTGGGAGTTGCTCGGTCCACATACCGGCCCGAACATTGGTTATCTTGACTGGGGAGGGGGTGGGGCTTGCATAATTTTCCTCAGCCGCTCTCGATTAGGCCAAGATCGCTTCTATTTAGCTTCCACCCAGTTGTCTACATGGCGTCCTGACACCTGACGCTACACGTCGATATTAACATTACTTCAATTCAGTGATATGTTTCCTTGCAGACTTTGCGAAGTGGTTTGATTAATAAGGGCACAAATTATGTTATATTTTAGCGTCATGTTGCACTGGTTCATGTCCATGATGTGTATTTATGCTAACCGTCGACGATGACGAATCCTGGAAGGTTTTAATATTTAGAATTTATTGTTATACATGACAAATACACATTTTAGTCATTTTAGAATGAAGACGTCATGGCATGTAGTGCAGTAGTTTGACGTGCATAGAGACACACCTGAAGATGACACATTAGTGCTGAAACATGTAGTGTAAAAGTGAAGAGAAAGGTGAAATTAAATAAAAAGTGTGCACTGTACGACGGTTAGCATAAATACACATCATGGGCACAAATTCTGTTTCATATTAACTTCGTATAATAATATACATATATGAGAAGAAGTGTTAAGGGTGCCGACATTTGACCAAAGAAATATACATATAGTCAACGGAATAACTGTTGCGAAATTAACACGAAAATTTGATACATTCCGTCTCTATCAAATGCTTCCAAAGATAATCCATCCAATGATCCACCCTTATATATTGTCAGGATTATGGGTGTGACTATGGACGGCGTATTGGATTGGATACTTGATTTATTGACCACGTTCACATTCGACTCGCAATTACGGCTTACAGATCACTGACACACAGTGTCCTCAGTATATTACAGTCTCCGCTAGCCGGTTCCTGGCAACGAATTCTAACACAGGAACTATAACAGTCTCACTGTAACCTCAGCACGTATATACACTCTGATTCTTGCAATTAACTCTTTTCTTCTCAGCTTTCCGTACAGAACCCCACCGTACTGACAACTCCAAAACTCGACTGCCGATTCTCAACTGACTGGGTCGCCCCAATTTTTTATAACCCTTTTTCACGGTCCGAGTAGGAAACACCGTTTCCAAGAGTAACTCGAATGTTGTAGAGGCGTGTTTACTGCGCCGTTGCCTAGAAACGACTTGTGTAACACCATTGCTTATTCGTCTATTCCATAGCAACGGCTGGCCAAGCTACAATATGAGAGCCCTTAAGGGACACTGAAATTACAATAGCACAGGTATGAATGCTGTAAAATTTAAAACTTCAGGAAAAATAGCTTGATTCTACATTAATGAGACGTATGGGACCCAGGGATGCATTGCAGTTTGCATAACTCATTTCTTTCCTAGGAGCACTCAACTGGTCTCCTTGCCAACTGAACGCTATTAAAACTTTCATCTGTGCGATAAGAGAATCCATATGTTGATTAATTAGGTTTGTTACTACTACCGCTGCTGCTACTACCATTACTACTACCACTGATACTGCTACTACTACCATAGTGGTACATTCCATTCGTCTCGATATCATTCACTCAAGATGACTGCAAAGTAGCTTAAATCCTACATCATCAGTAGGTTTGGACCGTTGGTAAAATCACGTTTTAGTCTGCAGATTGGCTTTAACATAAATAATCGTTAGTTGATAGAACGTTTTATAAATTACCCATTTTAATTAAAATAAAGATAAGGCGATTTTGCATTAATCTGTCGGAAAAGAAACGGACGGTCTGTACTTCCAGATGTTGCGATCGCCACTCTCGGAATGTCTCCTTTCTTTGCGGCCCAAATCATCACCATCAGAAACCTTCCCTTACTTTCTAATCATACAGCAATATGTAGATGACTCATGCTTCTTTCAATTACTGCACCGTTGCAGTTCTTCCCTCCATCGCACAACCCACTCATCCGTCGCCTGGGAGACAAGTTTCCCAGCATGCACGGCGCTCCATTCACCCGCGATTTCCGTGCGACTTCCGGTTATTAAGTTCTAGTTTCCATGTATGTATGTTCGTCCTGTTCTTGTGTAGCCTTCCTGAAATCCAACTTCAGAAACCAGGGGGAATTTGGTACCGTCAAAAATCCCATTCAAGATTAAATTCTTCCTCTCCTACTGTCCGTGTCTTTAGTCCTGACCGTTCCCAAAAGAATGCACAGTGGATTGGGTCGAGTCCACTGTCTGAGATGGGTGCACGCTGTAGCGTGTTTGGTTGCAACAGCGGATGTTCTCCTTCCTCTGGGTTCCCGAACTGTCCAGCTAACAGCTTCTCACAGCAACAGATCACAACTGAATCCCAGCTGTTACCTAACTCTCACCAACAAACCGACTGACTAACTTGTCCTGCTTATAATATCTCGGCACGGAACGTACAAAAAGAACGCCGTTCCTCTGTTGTTGTTTACGGCCGCTATTTGCAGAGCCATTGCTTAGAAACAGCTGTTGTGTAGTTACTTACTTCGCGGTAGTTGCCTAGCAACGGGTATACATGCCACAGTGTTCTTCATGACCACTTCTATGGGAACCTCAAATCGAAATACTTTAGAATATCTCTCTTTTCGTAACTGTTCCCACATAGGATTGCTTCTCCGTAAGCAGACATATGTCACTGTTTCATAAAACGGGCTGTCACAGTGATTATGATTTTCTGATGGCTCCCCAGTCCCTCCTCCTCCTTCTCCTCGTCCTTCAGCTTTATCCTTTACTTTAATGAAAAAAGCCGATAACTATAGAAGGGTCGTTTCCCCTCCCAAGTTCCTTTTCCTCTTCAAATCATTATACTCCATGTCTAATCCGAGCAAAAGTTTATGAAAAAATCATCTTCTCATGGAGCTGAAGTGAATGCAATGAGAAGTATATTTCAATCACAGAATGTCGCGTGCAGTTTTAATGAAACTTTTGCGAGATCGGAAAATTTGGCATGCTTGAATACCAGAGAGCCCTGTGTCTTTTACGCAGGCATCCGTTGGCCTCCCTGTAATCAGGATAAGACTGACCTTCTATGTTGTCCATGAATTGAAATTATACACGTACTTTCGGAAAGGAAAGCTGAAATTGATTATAAAAAGCCGTACTCCCTCTTTGGTGGAATATTACGAAATTGAATTTCGACTGCTTTGCGCTCCAACGGGCTGAATGTCTTGATAATCTGTGATCGAGATGGGAGAAGGAACCTCCTAAGTAGCACAAAAACGTCAAATTTCGTTGACGTCAGCCCTTGGACTAGTGAAATCTGAGGTTCTCTCGCTGAAGCAATGAAGATTCATGTCTTCTCGTACCTGACACCGCGTATCTATATAAAAAGTAATATTTAAATGTAACGTCCACTGCGTGTCAGTTGCAACGAGTTCATGGGAATGCCGATGGGTGCGCCACTTGACGACTTGCCGATGATCATAGAACGCGCATTTGTCATGCGTGTTAATTAGTTTTATTTATTTATGGTTTACTTAATTATTTTATCAGCAGCTCAGACTCTATAACGTTATTTGGATGACAGTAAATAATAACTTAGACAATAGGAGGGAGGTCATGGCCTATTTTAAGATATCCCGAAATTTACTTGTAAGGGAATGAGGCAAACCAAGAGGTCTCACTAGGAACTGTTAATGTCTCGAGTGAAATTCGAACTGGACACCCACTGTACATAAATTACAGGCCACATCTCTTGAAACAATTCGCTCGGCGTGGGGTAATGTAGTCTGATACAGCGTTACAAAAAGGGTGATTTGTTGCCTCCTTCTTCAAGTTAGAAAGGTAATCCCAGCGTTGATCAATGGAGGCCCCGGTCTCGTTTCTCCCACCCTACACCTGTGCCATGATTTTCCAAGCTTGGTTTGCACTGTTACCTTGAAAATGGAAGTAGCAAAGTTACTCAGCACACATTTTAATTCTTTGAGACTCAAGCATCACGACAAATCATTCTCTTCCTCTTTCCTATTTTTCTTTACTCTTCCATCTTCCTGTTCTCCTCAACCAATCTCTCTATGCTCCTTCTGCTTCTCTCTGCAATGTCCTGCCCCACAATCGTGTATTCAATGTCTCAAAATGTTGAAAGGTAAACTTGTCCCTGTGCTTAATTCATTAAGCAATACGCTACGAAGACATATGGGGGAGTGGCTGTATAGACCCATATTTTCTTCACCTCGGCACTAGATGGAGGCGAGTGGTAAGCTTCACGGCCCGGCTGCTTTACCCCAGAAGAAAGAGCCCTCGGTACTCATTGGATATCAGGTTGGGTGAACCCTAGAACCGGTCTGGACGACGTGGAGAAGAGAAAAGTTTCGACCCTACGGGGACTCGAACGCCATCCACCCCGTAACTAATCACTATACCGACTGAGCTACCCCGGCTCCTGTCTCTAAAGATTATACTGTACGAAATTCAACAAACAATAACTACAGATTGGTTGCACGTACCGAGATCCACTGAAATGTGCTTACATTTGTGGAAGTTCTGAAGTAGCAAATCAAATTTCGTACAAAATGGAATATTAATTAACCTCACTTATAGTCTAGTGCCATCAAGTATTCATTTACTATAGGCACTGGTCAATTCCATGCTTGGGTAACGGCAGATGTGGATTTAGTGAACATATCACATTAACATGAAATTTATAATCTCCGGTGTGAAATGGGACAGTGAAATTACGTGTTGCTATCGTGCGAAATGGTAAGAGCGTGTATGTAGAGGCACTTGGCGGTCAGTAACGACACCATGTAGGTATGAACACAGGGGCTCGTAAGTGCAGAGCATTGTTCCTCTGTGACTCTAATCAGACACTAAATGCGCGGGTGTTCAGCAGGAAGCACTGTGATCACGCTAATGTGATGCATATTGCAGACCCAATTTCGTGTATCACAATGCAGTTAACTGTCGAGGTGATGCAGAAAGTAATCACTCCACTGGGTTGTCTTCCTATCAGCTCCTCTCCGCCATCATTAAAAATACAGGGTGATGCTTTTAGGAAACATTGTAGAAAAATATGATGTTTTCTGATATTATCCAGTGTCTTGTCACTATCTAAAAACACTCCTGTTTATATTTCAAAACTCAGCCTTTCGGAGACTGGATTCTGTCCCCGTCTTCAGATAAAACCTACTCAGTGGGGCCCAATCGATAGAGCTAGTCCCATTCTCTGGACATCTATACCAGTTTCAAGGAGGGGTACATAAATCAAACACACCATAAATCACCTGCGAGAGCTAAGAAAATATTTAATTATTGAAACTCCACATGTATGAGGCTTTGCACCGGAGAAATATCTCGACTGAAATCATCACTGGGGAGAAACAGTACTTCTTATGGTACCAACACAAGAAAAACATTTTTTTTCTTCTCTTCTTTTTTCTCCACTCCAGTTACACTTGACGGCGCTGGAGTCCCTTGACTTCTGCTGTGATAACGGGGGTCCAGACGGGAGAGATGTTCAAACTGGGCTGACAGGACGGTTTTTGGTAGAGACAAGACGATGGATAATGTCCAGAAACATAATATTTGTACCGATGTACCACCGTCACAAACTTTCAGATCTTATTTGTAGAAAAAGTGTAATTTTGAAGGAAGTGAGGCCAGCAGATCCCTATAGCTAACATTTCTTGATTCCTGACAAGCAACTGTACTTGTTCTAGGCTCAGATACGGGATCCCTCATTACCAGTATAAACATATAGCAAAATTGTCCCTGTGCTTAACAATTAAGCACTACGACATGCAAGCGTATGGAGGAGTGGATGTATAGATCCACTTATTCTTCACCTCGTCGCTAGCTGGAGGTGAATGGTCAGCTTCGGGCCGCTTTACCCCCGGGTAAAATCGGCCCAGGTACACATTGGTTAGGAGGTTGGATGGACCCAAGGGCCGGTCTGGACGCTGTGGAGAAGAGAAATTTTTTTACCCTACCGGGACTCGGACTGTGACCCATCGGTCATCCAGTCCGTATGCAGTCGCTATACCGACTCTTAAACATACAGTACTTCGTTAAAACTTTAAAGAAAAGATTAATATTCAGACAGTGAAATTAAAATGTACTCNGGGACTCGGACTGTGACCCATCGGTCATCCAGTCCGTATGCAGTCGCTATACCGACTCTTAAACATACAGTACTTCGTTAAAACTTTAAAGAAAAGATTAATATTCAGACACTGAAATTAAAATGTACTCCTGTAAATTACTTACTGTAAATTACTGCAGCCTCTTCTATGTTGAGTATGTAGGCTCCAGATTCAGCCGATACTTTGATGCTCATCTACCTAACTGTACGGCGTAACTTAGTAGAAACAATTACCTAAATATTAGGTAAGGGCCGAGTGAGGTCCTGGACGCTGTTATATGATATGTTAAAAGGTAAATTTGTGCCTGTGCTTAACTAATTAGACACTACGCCATGAAGGTGTTCAGGGAAGTGGATGTACAGATCAATATTTTCTTGACCTCGGCATTAGTTGGAGGTGAGTGCTCAGCTTCACGTCCCTGCTGCTTTACACCCTGGGGAAAGAACCCCCAGTACGCAAATGGATCGGAGGTTGGGTGGACCCCAGAGCCAGTCTGGACCACTTGGAGAAACTTCTTGCCCCCATCGGGACTCGAACACCGACCCTTCGGTCGTCCAGCTATACCGATTGCGCTATCCAGGCTCCTATGGCGAATGTCATTTACAGTTCATTTTCTAGCCGAAAAATTTGTATTTTGTCGGATTTGAGGAGGGTCTTGCGAGGGCACCTTCTGAGGATACTGTCTGCTGGGAAGTTCTGGGACTACTGACCCGACAGAAATTGCAGGAAGAGAATAACGAACGGTGGTCTTTCAAAGGGCCTATCTTCAATGTCATAATAAATTAGAAAGTAGGAAGAAACGCAACAAGTGGAAAAATTCAGAGGACAGGTTAGAGAGGGGAAACGAAGAAGCAGAAGAGGCAGACATAACAAAATTAATAACAAGAAGTTCTCAGATAAGTAGCTTACTTTCCTTGATATCACACGGATCGCATAGTAAATTAACGTTCAACAATTCTGTTGTTGCGTATGTATTCTTTGCCACAATAAGTTTTTACCGAGCCGTTGTTTAGCAACGACAGGGTGATTTTTACCGGGCCGTTGCCTAGCAAAAATAGGATACGTAGACAGACAGACTTATAAGAGGGATTTATGAAGTACGCCGCTGAGATGGGCTTAGGTTTCATGAAATACATGCTAAGTTTCATAAAGATTGGGTCAGGCATTGAAATTTGATATGGGAGACTCACAAACACACAGAAAGAATGAAGCCTATTTTTCAAGACAAGGAAAGTAGGCTATAAGTATGACACATGAAGTAGAATAGATAAGGAGACTGTGACAAGGGCAGTGTCAGTGGAGTAAAGGACGTTTCGAAGATAAATAAACTCAACCTGCATACTTCAGCCGTGAAGATGGAGGCAAACATGTACGTCAGAAACGTCAGAAATACTCCCAACAACCACAGAGTGCAAACATAGAGTAGCTGAATTAACGTGAACAGAATTTAGTTAAAATCGTAAGGGTGACGTAACAGTCTACGTCATTATCTGACGATGATTTAGGCTTGCAGATGTTTGGGACACTGTATAGGCAGGTCTTGTGTACTTCTTCCGTTGAACGCAGTTCGTTGCTATGGTATCACCATCCTTTTCAACATTTTAAGAGAGAAGATCACGGACGTAGCAGTAAGTACAGCCATTCTGCTGCGTTCTGACTCAGCTAAGCACCATGTTTCCGGTTAGAATAATGAACAGCAAAGAGTACTGCACGTTTGCAAGAGTGCTGGTTCTGTAATAGCCAAACCACTACTATGACACGCAATGGAAGAATAGGGGAGTCAAGATAAGAGCCGCATATATTGCAGAAGTTACGGTTAATTCATAAAGAAAAGAATCCAACATTTCGCCACAGTTTCCCAATGAACTGTTTTAAGCCTATAAACATTTGAGCAGAATATCCTATTAATTTTATCAATCATAAATTTGCAGCATGTAGAGTCGTTTGTAGGCAACGACTCGGTAAACACGTTCCCACAACAATGGATACGTGTGCAACAACAGTGGTACTGTTGGAAATGGTGTGCTAATAACCATTGTTAGTAGCCGTTACCAGGAAACATATAACGAAGACACTGCATGCTGGAAGAGATTTAGCGTGATTTTGTAAAGTGTGGAAATAATGACAGTCTACTTACGACATAAGAAGTCAATAAATCCAATATGCAAGGCGTAGGTGGGTGAACAATATTAGAATAGATCTTAGAGAGATAGGATGGGATGGTATGGACTGGATAGATCTGGCTCAGGATAGGGACCAGTGGAGGGCTCTTGTAAACACGATAATGAATCTTCGGGTTCCTTAAAATGCTGGGAATTCTTGAGTAGCTGCAGAATTGGCGGCTCCTCCAGAAGGGCTCAGTTCCATGAGTAAGTAAGTAAATGAAGTTCATAAGAGTGATATCCCCCGATAAGTACTAATGTCAGCTTTATCAACTTTCTTGTAATTTGGTATGATACTAGACTCCTTCCATTGATCAGATAAGGGACTAAGTCCCTTGTACTGCGGCCACTTCTAGCCTATTGTACCAGCCCCAGATGATAGGTGAGGGAGATTGTGGAGCAATTGGTGGAATGAAGATTGGCGGGGGAAACCGAAGTACTCGGAGTTAACCTGCCTCAGCGCCACTTTGTCCACCACTAAATCCCATTTGACCAGACCCGAGCTTGAACCCGGGCCTCCACGGTGGGAAGCCAGCGACTAACCGCTTGAGCTATGGCGCGGCCATACCTGAGAGTTACTGGTACAAATAATATAAATATCATGAACCATCATTCCCGAAAGAGATAATTATCCCAAACTGAACTCAATGATCAATTTGAGCAGCAGTGCCTTTTCACATGCTATTCCTTTCCTCAGAAGACTTAACAATAATTTATCCAAAAATTGACTGATGTTAGGCAACAACACAATTTAAGTGCTTGACGCGGGAACCGGTAAATATATCCCTGTGCCTAATTAATTAAGCATTATTCCATTAAGACACAAGAGGATGTGAAATGTATAGCTCCACCAATCTTTACCTCGCCACTAGATGTAGATAGCCAAATTGTGGACAAATTTGTTGTGATTACTTTCATGCTCTGATAAATTCCCTAATTGTTTTACGCAAAAGTGAATTATGTGCGTCTGTGCAGATAGAAAATTTTATTATGGAAGCCTCATTTTAATAACTTAAGCTCACACTTCTAAACGCTTTTGTTTCGTCTGTATTATTTTGTTTTATTGTAGCTAGATTATACAAAGTCGAATGTTAGACTAAATGGTAAAAGTTAAAGCTATCCCTGCAACAGACCGTGGAGACCCATAGGGTTGTGAGACGTCGAGGCTCCCACATTTTCTAGAAGATCGATTCACAGATGGCGGTGAGGTTGTCAGCCTTACTTGCCGGCAGTCCTTAACCCCCCCCCCCAGGAAGATTGCTGGTAGTCATTTCTGTTAGAAGCTGAATCGACCACAGGGCTATAGTGTGGCTGGAAGGATAAGGTAAACTAAAACATCCAGAGCCCTCTTCAGGAATCGAACCCGGGACCTTCCGGATTTCAGTATAGTGCCTCAACTAACTACGCTAAGACTAATGAACTATTAATTAGAAATGGTTTGAAAGGAAGTGTTCGTGGTATATGAGAAGTAATACACTGTTTTTTTTTTAAGTGACTGAGGAATACCATATAAACGCACAGTCAGGATAGCCGTTATACCGGCGACTGGTTCTTGTATCAGATGCGTCGGCCCTGGTGTACCAGTGGCATCCGTTTGGAGGGCACGCAATCTGCGTTCATAGCGAAGGCTGCAGTTTATTAGAAATGCATTGTGCAACGGAAGAAAGGAGATGCAATGTTGAGCTGACGCGCAGTTCCTTTCACGCAGTTCCATCACAATGGCAGAGCATTACACAGATATGAAGGGTGACATTACAAGGGACGCGCGGCCCCCTGCTTACCATTTCACGACGCAGACACGCGACTACCGGTCCCCGGGTCAGCCTCCCGGAGGCCGCAGTTCCGCGGAGTATCTGGGGGTGGGGGTGGGGGAATCCAGTGTAAATATGCGAACTTATAGAGGGGACAGACATTAAGTTGAATTTTCTTACTGAACATTTGCGTCGCACATTCCTGTGAGACCGAACCTGTGACTATTATTACCCTTTGGTGTTCTCTAGATTCCGGTTTCAAATTTCGACCTATAAACTATATGTTTTGACAAATGAAATCAGACGAAGACCGCTTTTATTTGCGTTCTTATCAGTTAATTATTCATACGCTATGTAGTCTGAGAAAATAAAAACGTATGTAAATAATACAATAGCTGAAATATAATAAACAGTTCATACTTGCAAAGAAAGTCTAACCACACGGTGAGTCATGTGGCAAGTCTTAACAGGTCATTACCGAATGCATATCTCTGGCTTCTTTGTCATCGTAATCTGAAAATTCGCATTTTTCACGCTTACGCAGGATGTTCCAGGAGGAAATGTCAATATTCTGGGAGGTCATAGTATCGGCCATACCAAGCAAAATTTTATGTGTACATGTGTCCTATTCCGAACGGTTTCCGAGATAGAGCTACTTCACTGTTCAGAACACCGTACAGACGAGCCACACGTCATGTCCTCACACGAGTTGCACCGAGACAGAGCTACTTCACTGTGCAGTACACTGTACACTGTACAGACCGTACAGACGAGCAACATGCCATGTCCTCACACAAGTTGCACCGAGACAGAGCTACTTCACTGTTCAGAACACTGTACAGACGAGCCACACGTCATGTCCTCACACGAGTTGCAGAGTGCATTGATGCTGACAGGGGAATTTTCGAAAATGTATTATTCTAAGTAAACTATAACAACTTTGTCACTTGAGCAATAAGTACCGGTATTAGAAACACAACGTTATAGTTTTCTTATCAACAATTTTGGAAGTGAAACCACACAATAGCCTACAAATTAGTGTGAGTCATCGAAATCTGTAACGGTACTCACAGGTCCAGAAGTTAAGAATAACAGCTCCGTTATTCAATAACTAAAATGCATATCGTCACCGGCCATTAAACATTAGTGGTCTGAGATCTGCGTCACCCATCCACTTACACTTTATCTGGAATGGCTGTACAAATGACGTCATCCACTGCGCTTTAGTGGCCCGGAAATTTCTTATTGTTTGACGACAATTCTCTCGCGTGCTCAACATGGCGACCGATGTCCCGGCGACTTTCAATTTTCCATGGAGAAGCTCGCAGCCATTCCGTTTGATTGCGTCCATTGTCAGTGGCAACTGTATGTTATTATTTATGGACCAGAATGTATACAGGGGGTGATATATATGCCGTCGTGACCAGAATCAGGTCTGACACCCTTATCGGAAGATGAATTTGGGACCGTACAGACTGGCTCCTCTTTCTATCACTTAACGTTACTGACTAACTGAATGATGAAAGACCAACTATCGATCTGTCTATGTAACGTCTTCATAATTGGATTCCGAACGTTCCTGGGGGCCCTTGGGGAGAAGATTTCATCGTCCTCATTGGAGCAACGGCTCTCTTTTGGGGAAACACTGGTTTAGGGCATAACTGAAAAATCAACCAATTAACGACCTAACTGACTAACTAAATAACTTAATGGAATTGAGTCCTTCTTGAGAAGCCACCAGTTTTGCAGCTGCTTAAGAATTTCCCAACATTTTATGGTACCCGAAAGTTTATTACCGCGTTCACAAGAGTCCTCCACTGGTCATTATCCTGAGCCAGATCAATCTAGTCCATGCCACCTCATCCTATCTCTCTAAGATACATTTTAATATTATTCTCCCACCTACGTATAGGTCTTCCTAGTGGCCTCTTTCTTTCTGGTTTTCCCATCAACATCCTATATGCATTCCTCTTCTCCCCATGCGTTCTACATGCCCTGCCCATCTCATCCTCAACTTGATCATTGTAGTTATAATTGGGGAAGAATACAAGCTGTAAAGCTCCTCGTTGTCTGACCTCCTAACATTTAATCCATAATTTGTCCAAATATTTGACCATGAATAGTACTATCTATTATGGTAGAAGCTTATCGACGTTTCGGGAGAACGTACTGCCTTCTTCATTATAGTGAAAGATCAAGCCAAGTAAGGAGAAATATTGAATTGATACTAGCAAGAACACGCTTCATTGTGCTCCATCATTCATTCATTTATCAGTGGCTCTAGAGCCCTTTGTTGGGCCCTGGCCTCTTCATCAATTTCGTAATCTTTTCTACACAGTCGGTAGGACTCCTTGGACGGGGTANGCCCTGGCCTCTTCTTCAGTTCCGTAATCCTTTTTACACAGACGGTTGGGCTCCTTGGACGGGTATCAGCCCATCGCAAGGCCGCTACCTATACACAGGATAACACAAACACAGAATAAACACACACACATCTATGCCTTGAATANGGCCGCTACCTACACACAGGACAACACAAACACAGAATAAACACACTTCATGCCTTGAATAGGTTTCGAACCCACAATCCCAGCGTTCGAGAGAGCGAAGACAGCTCATGCCTTAGACCGCGGGGCCATCGTGATCGGCTTCATTATGCTCCTATCATAATGCAAGGAAAGGCTGCAGGCACAAGTTGCTAATATATTTTGGGACATTAATTAGAAAGCGCTCCTACATCCCTGTAGAAAGAATATTTACTTAAATTAAAATTAGGTTCTAAAGCAATTTAGTTTTTTTGTCTATTATAACAACACCCTCATGTGTAGACACGAACGGCGCCATTGCCATGTTCCTGTATCAAATTTCAGGTCACAAACGCTATTTTGTTTCTAATTATTTTCCACTATAGCGATGTCTGGTTATGTTCTAATGACGTTATGTCGTTGACGTTGTGTTAGTGACCCGGCTATCCGTTTCACAAGTGCATTTTACATGTAATTACTGCAAGCAACAACAGACAGGAACTAAATAGAACACGCGCTTCTACGGGTTAAACGCACAGCAAACTACAGGGTGATTCATTCGAAGGATTCGAAGGATGTGAAATGGAATCTTGGAGATTAGTTACATTTGCACGTGTGGAGATTATTCGATTACAGAAGATGTTTATTTGGTTTATTTGTTTATTGGTTTATTTCCGTCTGTAGACATAGACCTATAGGACGCTCCAAGTTAGCGAATGTTGCAGTCAGAATAGTTCTAAGGGTTACAGGCTGAAGAAATGGTGCTAACTGGGCAGGCAGACACCGCGTAAGTGTTTCAAAGAGCACAGTGTTGCTAAATTTCCATTTAATCGGTAAAATATTATGCTATATGTATAATTATTAATTGGGGCCTCCTCCGAATGAATTATCCTATTTATTATAATGTTTCCACCTCATGTTATTTAATAAGGTTTCATTAAATTATTGACATTTTATACTTAATTTGTTACCTCAAAGAAAACGCCAATTCTGTGTTAGCAAGTTCGCTCGGTTAATGTTGTTCAGGAAAATTACAGAAAAGGAATTTATGCGATTCTTCTCGACAATGGTTAACAAAACTTAGTATCTAAAGCGTATTTAGAAAATACAGCTACGATTTAGGCGTGTGACCAGAGATGGGGTATGAATTAGATATTGGATTCACTGATCACTTGTATACACCATTCGGAACTACACTTTACAGATCACCGACATCCACAGACTAATGTCCTCAGTCTATTACAGTCTCCACTAGTCGTTTCCTAGCAACGGATTTAACACAGGAACTATAGCAGTCTCACTGAATTACCCACTCCAAATTTCACATATAAAGCCTTCTTTTCACAGCCGCACTCTGGCAACTAACTCTTGCCAACTGACAGCCCAAGTAACTAGTTCCCAAGCTGGCGGCCATTTCACTCCAACTTCCTAGTCTTTTCTTCATTTCACTCAATTAAACTGCCTGAGTCTGTCTTACACGGTGTGTCCAGAATCCGTTATGACTTTTTTTTTTATTTTACCTTGCAATGCCATCTGTTGGCGGGTTGTGACGTTAAGATTCTTAAAGTTTCAGCTGTGGCTGTCTATAAATTTAAAGCGCAAGCATCGCTGCATCATGTGTTCTGACCTCGAATGTAACAGTACTGTTCTGACGCTCGTCATAAAATGGCGGTTGAACAGAGGGCCAACATCAAATTTTGTTTGAAGTTAGGCAAAACAGCCGGAGAATCGTACGAAATGATGAAGAGTGTGTACGGTAGTGATTGTTTGAGTTGCTCGAACATTTTTCGATGGTATGCTATATTTCGTGACGGCAGGGAGGACATTGAAGACGTTCCACGTGCATCAAAGCCGAGAACAAGTCGCACTGAAGAAAATGTGAAAAAGTGACCGAAATCCTTGCGTCAGACAGATGTATTTCTGCAAGACTCATCGAGGAGCATTTTGTAATATCAAAAAATACTGTGCATCACATTTTGACCGAGGATTTAGGCAAACGGAAGGTCTGTGCGCGGTTTGTACCGCACACGCTGTCAGGCGATGAAAAACATGCCAGAGTGGAACACTGCAAAGGCATGTTACGGTCGGCCCAAAGTGATACAAAATTTACAAAATCGATTGTTACTGGTGACAAGACATGTTGTTTTCAATATGAGCCTCTCACGAAGAGGCAGAGTGTAGAGTGGCTGAGTCCAAAGAATCCGAAACCAAAGAAAGTGCGCATGCAAAAGAGTCGAGTAAAGACACTGCTAACCGTTTTCTTCGATTCCAAAGAAAAATCATTCAGAAGGAATTTCTGCCAGAAGGCCAAACAGTGAATTCTGATTATTATCTCGGAGACCTCAGACGTTTGTGGGATCTCCTGAACGTTGCATAGCAGTGGCACTACATGTTACAATACGTTTATGAACACCCAGGCTAGTCAGCACTTCTCAGGTCCCGAATAATTTTCAAGCTGAAAACCGACATAACAACGGTCAGCTTCGTTTGTTTCCCCACTTCTTCTCTTTTCTCATCTCTCTCTATTTTATGATCGTAATAAGCCCATAAGTACATCCCTGGTCAAGAGGTTATAAATGCTCAAGTAAATCGTGTATGCAGAAACTACTTACTCAAATAGGATGCCTGAGAATAACAAAGTTTTGGGGCTTCTTGGCCACTGATGTCTGTAACACTCTGTTATTTTATTATTGTATACTACAATTCAAAAGCCGATCACAGTAGCCGCGCTGTCTGATGCATGAACCGTTTTCGCCCGCTCGAACACTGGGATCGTGGGTTCAAATCCCACTCAAGGTATGGATGTCTGTGTGCGTTTATTCTGTTTGCGTTATCCCGTGTGCAGTTAGCGACCTTGTGACGGGTTGATCCACCGTCCAAGGAGTCCTATCGACCGTACAGATTAAGACCCCGAGCAAGCAGCCAAGGTCCACAAGGGCTGTAGAGCTATAGCAGGTAGATATTGTAATTCATAACAATGGTTCAGGGGTGGATATCAGTTTTGTTTGAACATGAATGCTAAAGTTAGAATAAATCTAATAGGAACTCAGAAATGGGACCCAGAATTTTTCAGCAAGATGGGAAGGAATGAGTTTTGGACGGGTGAGTTAGGGGGGTGCATTACTGCCGCTACTAAAGACAAGCTTTCGTCACACTCTCTCACCCACAATTTAATTTGTGAAAATCCTGCCGCCTTGTTACTGCATCCCTCTACCACCCAACAACCATCTCCTTGCATCTAACCCTCGTCATTCTTAATGGGAGAAGTGATTGCGGAGATGAAAAGGCGGAGGGAACTTCAGGGGAAGCAAGCGAAAGCTGGTAAGATGGATGTTTGCGAATTATCACGAATGATCCAGGCATCGAAGTTGGCAACATTCACCCTAACCTCATGTTACTCTAGAAGCACCCTGACATACCCCACCCTTTTCTTGTCATCAAATATCTAGTGACCTACTGCTTGCTGAAGTTGTTGCTGGTAACATACAATGTTAATTCTAAGCGTTGAATAGTGAGACAGTAGGGATGGAAACATATTTAGGGAGGATACTGAAGTAATTCTACCCTGAGTTCTGCAGATAACGCGATCAGTTTGCTAGTCACACTGCTGATTTATCGTTTAAGTGAGAGTAGGATGGAATAATGGCTTTAGTCCTCATTAGGATGGACTGCAGTTATTAGAACGTTGTCAAGGAAATGAGTAGTGAAAGGACTCGAATTCAATTTCAATTGGATGGTAGGATCATTAAACCAAGAATGCTGACTTCTGACCTGACTTGTCAGGCGCTACTAGCACTTAACACAGCCGAAGGGACCGGCTTGTTATTAATAGATAGTGCAGCATTTCTCTCAATAGATGGCATTAAATACGACATGCCGATGTTTAGAAGGAAAACGATCTTTCACATGATATATCCCTGTCACTCTTCCAGTCACCCGAGGAAAATGCTTTGGATATTTCTGTGCAGCTCCCTATATCATTATCAGCTTTGGAGTTTTTTAATGGGTGGTTATGTGGCAGAATTTATCAGTAAAAGTGTTCATGATTGATGAATTGGAAAAAATTGGAAGAAAGTAGTCATGACTTAATTAAAATTACTGTCATTGCATTGGCTGGAGAAACAGGAAAATCGCTGAATACCTCAGACATGATAGCAGATACCCGAACCCATGAACTCCGAGTACTGAGCAGAAATGCCGTTCCCTTGCTACGTTCAGTCCCCAAGTATTGAAATATGAGCAGGTGCAGTGTATTGTCCATAATTTTATACCAGACTGTTCTCAGCAGAATGTGCATTGGATATGGTCGCTTGTGGTCTGTGTATAGGATATTGTAGCACGTATAGAGCCGTTACTAGGTTACGGCATAGTAAACAACTTATCAGCGTAACAATGATCGCACAAGCAACAGAAGAATACGTCACGTCTAAGGTGACGTCACGCAACAATAGGAAAGCTGTGGGAAGCAGTGTTGCCACGCGGTCCGGCCCATGCGGACAGTCCGCTGTGAGGCTACATCACTCGAAAGATCCAGTTGAGTTCAGTTAGTGGAGTGGAGTCCAGTAGAGTTGAAAGTTCGGCAGTTGTAAGCCAGTAAGTTCAGCTCGGGAGCTGTTGTTAAATAAGCGATAGTCAGCAAGGACGTGAAGCCGTGAACACGGAAGATGAGTGATTTACGGCGTTGAAAGCCGTTACCAGACAAAGACTGGTGAAGGCACAGCAGACTGGGAAGACTTAGTACGTGCTGTAGTAAACTGCAGAGTGTGTGAATTAGCGACAACGCTGTAGTTACTTGAATTTACGATTTGTTAGAGCTCAGTGAATCTAATCACGGTTTCAAAATCCGTCCACAGTCACCCATACATGTGGCAGTGGGTGACCTTCTTTCACTCCCACGCTGAAGCTGCAACCACTGCCTCCCCACTTGCCGTTCTTGTACTCGCAAAGGCCAAGTCTAAGGTTACGGCCTATGCGTTAAAGCGACGGCTGAAAGAAACGGAAAGACCAGATTCCCCTAGGCAGTATATGCTACAAGCTTTCTTGTGGTGGTGGATAATCACCAGTAATTGTGCCTTCAACAAACCACTTCTATTTAAGTTTTCTTTAACAGCAGACCGATAAATTATTTTTCATTCACACCGCAAAACCAACGCTGCCAGTAAATGCTTTAGAGGGCTCTGCTTTACAAAAATAAGATCAAATTTCTGTTAGTAAATAAGTATCAGTATTGCGTGCTTCGGAATTGCAACACCCTGTACCTCAGTATAAAGGATACTAATGTTTTACTGTATCCATATTTAAGGTAGAAGTTGGAGACAGAAAATTCCTCCAGAATGTTAATACTGTCACGTGTAAGAGTGGCTCATCAAATGAGTTATGGATTGAATGATTGTATCTTTGTACCGTACACATTCACGCAGTTCGAGACTACGGGCACTACAGCGCTATCGCTATTCTACACACTTTCCAGGTCACCGTTTCACATGTGCTAGGGTACTAGCCAGCGTACTAGTCGTACCCTGGCAACGGATTTATCACAGTCTCACTGTAATTTGAAATCACACGTGAGGTCTTCTCGCGCTCTAATTCCTTCCTTGCTATTATTCTGAAACTGTCAATTCAGAAGAATCGTCTAAATTTAATTCCTCTGTTCCCAAGTTGATACCCCGGCAGGCTGGAGTCCCTAATCTCGACTCAATTCCTCTGTCCCCAAGCTGATACCCCGGCAGACTTGGGTCCCTAAACTCGACTCTTCACTCGACTACTATGCTTCGTCGCGTCTTCAGTCTTTTTTTATAATCCCCTCTGCACGGACCACACAAAAAACACAACCTCTATTGTTAAAGATGGTTGTTTAGTGGTCCGTCGTTTAGCAATGGACATTCTTCTGTGGCACATGTACGCTTCGCGTCGTTGCTTAGCAATTGGTATACGTGTCACAATATCTATCAGACTACACGTCACGAATTTCAAATATTATAAGAAAATTTCCATTAGACAGTTTAAATGCATATGAATCCCTGACTCCAGTTTATAAGTAACACTAGCGTTCTAAGACCATGAGGTCAATGTACTACAGGAATGTGGTATTGTGAGGCTTGTTGAGACGTAAAGTTTTAGCACAGTGTTTATAGACATGTACAGTACATGTGTACCAGACTNCTTCTACCCTGAAGATGGAGGCGATACGTTCCTCCGAAACGTCGGTTAACACCACATATACACGGTGCCAAATCCCAGAAGACTGCTTTCTTCTCAGTTTTCGAATAGTATAATTACGTGAAGTGTGGTAAGAAACGAAATGAAACGTTTAGAATTTGAAGCAAATCTCCAGGATTCCTACGCATGTTCCAGGCTGGAGCTGGAGATGCATGAAACGGGAAGACTCATTCGAGCAGCGGGTTAATTAACCGCAAGCATTACTTGAAATTCTCTTGTGTAGACATTGCGATGCAA
Source organism: Cryptotermes secundus (assembly GCF_002891405.2). NCBI lineage: Eukaryota > Metazoa > Arthropoda > Insecta > Blattodea > Kalotermitidae > Cryptotermes > Cryptotermes secundus. The sequence continues at coordinate 127,379 of NW_019738961.1, read as the reverse complement.
AAACAGGACAAGAAGCTCTGAGGTGAAGGTACGAGAACTGCTTTCTCTTTAGATGTTTCAGAATACCTGACAGGTCTAAGAATAACTACTGCTTACTATTTTTTTTTCCTGTGGCGCTACAGCCCCAATTTTGGCCTAGGCCTACTTCCATGAAACTCTTCGTTTCACTTCGATTTACTAGATCTTACACATGCGGTAGGACTCATCGGGCGAGTGATCAGCTCGTCGCAAGGCCTCTACCTGTAGACAAACACAGAAAAACGCACACAAACATCCATGCCATCAGAGGGATTCGAACCCACGATGCCGGCTTCCGAGCGAGCGAAGACAGTGCATGCCTTAGACCGCTCGGATACCGCGACCGGCTACTGCTTACTATTACCACTGGTAAATTTGCCCCTGTGCTTAACTAATTAATCACTATGCCATGAAGACATATGGGGAAGTGGAGGTATAGCTCCACCATTCTTGATCTCTATATTAGATGCGGGGTGAGTAACCAATTTCACACCAAGACCACTTTACACCCGGGGAAAGAGCCCCAGATACCAATTGGACAGGAGGCTGGTTGGACACAGAGCCGGTCTGGGCGCTGTGGAGGAGGAATTTTTAAATTTTTTTTATTGCTAGTGGTGTGGGACTAAGTCCCTTGTACTGCGGCTACTTCTAGCCTATTGTACCAGCCCCAGATGATAGGTGAGGGCGACTGTGAAGCAATTGGTGGAATGAAGATTGGCAGGGGAAACTCGGAGAAAACCTGCCCCAGCGCCACTTTGTCAATCACAAATCCCAATTGACCAGACGCGGAATCGAACCCGGGCCGCCGCGGCGGGAAGCCAGCGACTAAACGCTTGAGCTATGGCGCGGTCCATGGAGAAGAGGAAAGTCTCTTGTTCATTTCGGAAATCAAACCCTGGCCTTCCGGCCCGTAGCTCGTCACTATACCGACTGAGCTATGCTGTCATAATGATAATAATCTATCTATATAATGAATTGTAATAATGCTGCGTGAGATTATGATAACAGCACGCTGATACATGGCTGCAAATATTGGTTGCAGGATGTAACAATTTTTCTGATAGAAACATTTTTAACGATAGTCTTTCTGTCGTCAGCTGTCGACGTCTTCATAAAATTTGCTTATTTAATAGACGTTCTTGGACAGGATACATTATCGATTGTTATGATTAGATTTCGACTTTGTGAAGCGAAAGCCCTAATGTAAACAATAATAATAATAGAAGTAATATAATAAACATAAACTAACACATTTACATTCTCTCTAATTCAGCACTTAGACCCGTTCTTACACTGAACATTAAATGAATATTCCACTGAAACCATCAATAATATCATTAATGAAAACTTCTATCTTCTGGAATATAATGCTGCATAGTTCGTTGAAAGTCAACTGACGTTTCGGAGGAAAATATAACCTGCATCTTCAGGACCGAAGAATAAGACAAGCGAGAACCAAGAATGCAGAAGGGAGCAAGCGAAGCCGACGCGCTTGTCGAAACTCGGATTCATATGAGAAACTTAAGGGAACTGAAAGACAATCCGTCAGTTCCCATTGGCTGGCTCACAAGACAAAGTGAACCAATTTCAATTATTATTATATTTTCTTAATATCCGAAATATAGATACAATGGGACAATTCAGATTTTTATATAAGAATGTGTGTCATATTTCCTGTCCTGAATTTTTAATTCAGGTCCCAAAACTTTCAGTTTAAGTAGGGTGGCTGTCAAGACGTAGTGTGTCCTTAGGTATAGACTGAAGGCACCCGTGAATATTCTCAAGTGTTTGAGTGATTTGTAGATGGGGTTTGGATTGGTAAATAGATTTATTCGATACACACAATTCGTAACCACACCTAATTGTAACACTCCAAAGATTACTGTAATTATAAAACAAAATGAATTATTCAGAGTCTGCTTGCTTAGTAAGTGATTGGTAACGAATCTTATCTGGTTAACACTCCAACTACTGAACTATCTTGAACGATGTCTGTCGAATGAATCTTGAAGAACTTCTACTCTCTCGAACTCTCTCTGGCTATCCGTATCTCGTACTGAGCTAACTTCATGCGGACCGAATATAGATCACTCAAGCGGTTAGTCGTTGGCTTCCCATCGCGGCGGCCCGGGTTCGATCCCGGGTCTAGTCAAGTGCGATTTGTGGTGGACAAAGTGGCGCTGGGGCAGGTTTTCTCCGAGTACTTCGGTTTCCCCTGCCAATCTTCATTCCACCAACTGCTCCACAATCACTCTCACCTATCATCTGGGTCTGGTACAATAGGCCAGAAGTGGCCGCAGTGCAAGGGACTTAGTCCCACCCCACTAGCAGTAAAAAGAAACACAAGTATATATAGATCACCGTGTCTTACAGTTCCTCTGTAATTCTGTACATCTGTGTTTATTCGTTGCCACGCGAACGTGCTTACAAAACCGGTGTCCAGCAACGGTCTATTCCGCGTTGCCAGGGGACTCTGCTTACCGAAGGGCTGCCCGGCAGGGGGTTATACGCCGGCTCTCAGGTGTCATGTTACAATATACTGAATGAACATTATGACCATGAGGAGCCGGAATAGCGTAGTAGGTATAGCGACAGACTACGGGCTGGATGGCCGAGAGGTCGAAGTTCGAGTCCCGGTAGGGTCAAGAATTTTCTCTTCTTCACGTAGTCCGGACCGGCTCTAGGGCCCACCGATCCTCTTATCCAATGGATACCGAGGACTCTTTCCCCGTGGATTAAACGGCAGAAGCGTGAAGCTGTCCACTCACCTCCAGCTGGTGCCGAGTTCAAGAAAATGTGGGTCTATTCATCCACTCCCCTATACGCCTTCATGACGTAGTGCTTAATTAACTTAGATTTACGACCATTGATTAGGTAGACGGGTACGCCCTACGAGAGGTGGTTCTCCAACTAGAGAAATGACTGGGAGAGCTAATAATTCTTCACCGAAATGTTGTATGGGATCTCGGACTTTAAGGGACTCTTGTCTCAAGATAGAGACCAGTGGCGGGTTCTTGTAATACTGTAATGATCCTTTCTGCTTTTATAAAATGCGACAAATTCTTAACGTGGACTTCTGTTGAAAGTTTCTTCTGTATAAATACAGTTCCTAGAACTTTGCTCCTTCGGGTTTCATGACACGCAACCCTACCCCCTTGTGGACAGCGAACACAACCCCACAATAGCAGCGTTTACAGACTCGACTGAGCGAGTATTGATACGGAACTAACGACTTACGCACTTCATTTGCATCTGTGGGATGCGTAGACTCGCATCTCTGGCGTATAAATTATCTGTGAATGCAAGTGCACCCGCACTCCGCCAGTGACGTAATGTCGAAGTGAGCTCATTACGTCATCAGCAGCCGGACAGTTCTCAGAGACATCTATACGAAGCCAGAAGGGAATAGGAAGAGTGCCATACTAAATCCAAGCGGGGAGATGCAAACTGATTTGCATACAGTAACGAGCAGTGCGCGTTCGCTTGTGGTTTGCCGGTGCAGCAGTCCTCCGATCGAATCTCTATCTGGATGCATGCTTGTCATTATTCAACATTCGTTTCGTGTCTGTATGGTTTACTGTGCGAAATGTTTAATTCGGTTCCTCATTAGGCCGCAGAATCAGTAACCCTGTACGTGACAGGATTCTGCAATCAGCACTGGCATTTCACTCAGTTCTGCAGATACGACTTTAATATAGAACACAGTACGACGACATAAAACTAAGATGTAGGATTTGAGGTCCTCACACTGGTGGTTATGAAGATTTATACTTTCAGGGATATAAGGCCATGTAGTCTGTTGAAAGTCAATATGCTTTTCGGAGAAAACCTTAAACTTGCTTCCACGCACGTATCTTACTCGGCTTATTCCTCGACACTGAAGATGGAGTCGATATGTTCCTCCGAGAAGGCGGTTGGCTTTCAGCAGGCTACACGGTGTTATATCGCAGAAGATGGAACTCTTCATTAATACAGCTGTGAGAATCTTTTCATCCTGTTCTCTGGTTATAGTTCAGATAAAGACAGCGTTATACAGAGTGTTCCTTTCAAACCTCCCACATTTTGTCAGATCTTAGCACACAAAGTATGAATGGTAGGAAAATGAAGCTACAGGAAATACAAGAACCTCTACATGTGCACTATTAGTATCATGAACAATATCCAATCTGTATTCAATTTTTTGCCAAGTTCCTTCCAACATGTCCATTGGTACAGTAGCAATCGTTTCGTGGATGCGGGCTCGTAAATCTGGGAGTACATTCACAGGATGCACGAACACACGTCCTTCACGTAACCCCAGAGGAAGAAATCGAGCGGAGTGAGGTCTGGTGAACGTGGTGGCCACCGAATCGGTCCACCGCGTCCAATCCAGCGATCTTGGAAGGTGATATTGAGGGATCTCGGAACAGTCAAACCCCAATGTGGGGGGGCTCCATCTTGTTGGAAGATTATGTTATTCTGCAGATCGTCTACCTGAGGATACAGGAACTGTTTTAACATGTCAAGGTATACGCGGCCAGATACTGTAGCTTCACCAAAAAAAAAAAAACGGAAATAAAATTCTTTGAGTTTTTCTTTCATCTAGTGTTAATTATATTCCATAATATATTACAATTTGTTCGCAATGGTTAATTAAAATGTGGGAGATTTTGGACGGAACACACTGTATACTGTGACATGTAGACGAGTCAGCACTTTTCCATGGGGATAGATTCTTGGAAACAAACCTCTCGCTGTGATAAACACGTTTCCATGGAGAGAGATTCTTGGAAACAAACACGTCGACGAGTGGTGAACACGTTTCCATGGAGAGAGTTTCTTGGAAAACAACACGTCGCTGAGTGACAAACACGTTTCCACGGAGACAGAATATTGGAAACCAGCTTGTCGCTATGATAAACCGAAGTTTCCTTGGAAATGATGTCCAGGTAGTCAACAGGCGTTTCCTTGGATAAAGATACGCTATATAAGAGGAGAACAGAACTGAGTTCAGAGCAGTTCAGATCATAATAGAGAGAGCTCTATGGAGTGAGTCCTAGGCAGTCATTTATTGTGTTATTGTGATTTATTGTGACGGCGAGTGATTATACAAGGAGTGATCAATAAATTCAAGCATCCAGTCAAACCCCGTATTATTAGTCACGCCCCATAAATGCGCGACAATACCAAATGACGATGTTTCCCGTTGAATTTTCAACGGATGTTACGTTAATTCTCTATATGTTGTTGCGTTATAATGTTTTGAGATCTGTTTGATAATATTCTTTCCTATAATTTTATAAAAGTAGAATATTTTTGTGTTTACCTAACTTACATTTTCGTTAATATTACTTTTTGAGTTTATCCAAGTAAATTTTTCCCTGTTTTCATCTCGAACTATGCCTCTAAATTAAACTGTCCGTTAAGATTATGCATACATTTCGTTTTGCCATAGCCCAGCCATGAGTTGGTGTTGAACTCATGTTACGAGGGAATGTAACTCTATATGCCTCTCTGAAAGCCGGCTATCCTGTGGGCAGATCCCCAAGGTCCCCAGAGGCCTCTCCCCTCTCTGTGGTCTCAAGTAGCCAACGTACTCAGCACATAGAGGGATAACCGCTTTTCCTCTGGCCACTAAAAGTCACTCATATTTGAAAAAAAAAAGACAAGTGGTCCGACATGTATTTCGTTTCCACATAATTGCTACTATTTATAATAGTACAGACTACTCTCTCTTCAGTCAATCATTGGACCCGCGTATAAGGCATGAAATGTCTTCGCCCGCTCGAACACTGGAATCGTGGGTTCGAATCCCACTCAAAGCAGGGATATTTGTCCGAGTTTATTCTGTGTTTGTGTTGTTCTGTGTGTTGGTATCCTTGAGACGTGCTGTTCCCCGTCCAAGGAGTCCTACTGACGTATATAAAATTAAGAAACTGAAGTGAAACGAAGCGTTTCACGGACAACCTACGCTCCAAGTTGGAGCAACAGGAATAGATAGATAGAGAGATAGATAGATAGATAGATAGATAGACAGATAGATAGATAGATAGACCCTCTCTTCAAATAAAAGTNAGATAGATAGATAGATAGATAGATAGATAGATAGATAGATAGACCCTCTCTTCAAATACAAGCGAACCTACATTCTCATAGGTTCGGATGTAATATTTTCCCCGTATAAATTTGTTTTCACAGCCATTCGAGTAGATTAGTGCAGCCTAAAGCACTATGCTTTTATTCAAGTTTTCGTTTCGAATATCGGCCGAAAATCAGACTATCCCGAGTTTCGTCGTGGTCTTCCTCAGTCTGTCCATGAAAAAACCTTTCCAACAATCATCTTACGATTGAACTTTTTATAGACAGTCCACAAGAACTTAGACCCATGCAAAATGTCTCTGAAATATTTCGATTGTTGCCATTCTATAATTCACAATCTTCACTGAGAACAATAATTAACAAGCTGATAGTTATTTACCTGGCAAAGATATTACTGGAATTTTATGCAAATCTATTATTTATTGCATAGTCCATATGATACAGCCAAATGTGTGTATCCTGAGCCAGTTGAATCCATATCACGTCCACACGTAGTTAAGAGCCATTTTATTAATATCTCCACACACGTCTGCGCCTCTGGAACGATCTAGTACCCTCAGCATTACGGACTGAAATTTGGACAATATTTGGAAGGATTGGGTACAAAGAGTGGAAACCATCAGTCAAGATTGACGGTGACTGGGCCGCAATTCAAACCAAGCACATCCGAAATAAACGTCTAGAGCGTTACCGCTGGGCTAACCTGCTCGAAATCCCACTACTGTTTGGTGAAAGCACGAAACATGAAGCCCCACTTATATGAATGTCATCATCTTCCTGTTAAGTGCGTCCCCTCAGATACAAACATTCTTCTCAGTAAACCGTGCGGACTCTACGTGGAAATTTCATGGCTCAGCTTGACGCGAGCTTCTTACTTAGTTTACAACTGAAGATGGAAGTGACATGTTCCTCTGAAACGTCATTTTGAGTCTACCAGACTACGTGGCAGTATATCCCAGAAGACAGACCCTTCATATAAATGTTCTATTCTCAAGCGTATTGAATTCATTCTCTACTCTTAAGAGGTACATTTTCCTTGTGCTTAACTAATAAAGCACTATGTAATGGAGACGTATGGGAGACTGAATGTATAGATCCACGTATTCTTGACATCGACACTAGATGGAGGTGAGTAGTGAGCTTAACGTACCGGCCGCTTTACTTCCGGAAAAAGAGCCCCCGGTACCCATTGGATAGGGGACTGGATGGGCCCCAGAGAAGGTCTGGACGAAGTTGAGAGGAGAAAAATCTTACCCCTATCCCGGCTCCTCTTTTCACTTATAATGAGATATGAAGCAGAAAATTAATGGATCCGAGTGACGACATCAAATTAAATATTATTTGCTGTACATTTTGTACAGATTCTCTGACCGTGAACATGTTCCCGCTGCTTACAAGAATCCCACTGACATCGCCTGGATAGAGAGGCAACTTCTCTGACGTAACTGTAATGCAGGTTGCCTGAAGAGACCACATCAGGCGGTTTGAACTGTCTCTGTTAACACATTAATGCAATTTAAACTGGCTGCAAACAATATTATCTTACGATCATGGCGTAGTGCAGTCTGGTAGAAATTTACATACTTCTGTAGTAACGTTCTCTTCCTGGCTTCAAGGACTATAAATACGTGACTTAGACAACAATCACTGTTTAGCTTGCTCTGGGAACATGAAGATAGAGCCAGTACCTTGCTCCGAAATGTCAGTAAATTTCCATCAGACTGACAGCGTCAGAACCGGGAAGCAAAGGCCCTTCATGATCACTCAAATGTGGTAAAGTCTGTGGTCATGAAACCCGTATCAGGGTAAGGAACAGTTGAACTGTGTGACAGGAATAAAATCACGCAAATAGCTATACAAAACGGAGGGCGTCTTTTATGATAATCTAATAACTGGTCAGTCACTTAGTACACCAGCGGTTCATTACTTCCTTCACAAAGCACACCCCTGGTCACTATCACTATGCAGCCGAACTCAGTTAACACACTATATTATTTTAGTAAAATCTATATTAATATTATCCTTCCGTGTATATAGGTACGCATGATCTGTACAAGGGACAGAAATTCTTCAGTCGCTAGAAGTTCCCCAGAAACTTTATCATGTTCGGGGTTTTTTAAAATGCAAGTTTTGTTACAAAACTAAATCTACACATTAGAATAAAAACCACAAAATAAACATATTGTCACGTATAAGGGGTTAGCGTGACTAATAATAATGGGTTCTGGATTTTATGATTCGGTTTATTGACACTTCTGCACAACCACAATTAGTTATATCGCTATCCCTAATCTGCCCACTTCACAAATCACTAGGACATGCATCATTCTCGTCCTGGTACTATCAACTTCTCGAATTCTCGAATCCACTGCCTTTTATAACTGTCCGAGAAGTAAATAAAGAGCACTGCTCTTCCAGAATGCGTTGTCCGGGAAACGTCTTTGTGTTTAGCAACTTGTTACCTGGTAAGGACTCGTTCGTTGCTAATGATTTAGCGGGAACGTGATTTTTGGGCCATTGTTCAGCAACGAACATCTGGCTATGGCTCCACTATTCCGGCTTTCAGCCGTCACATCACAATATAATATCGATTCTTCGTCAAAAGAGTCATAAAACAGGCCATATTTTCGACTTCAAAACAGCTCTCTTCAGATCTCTATTCTAAGCAACATAAATTCAGCTCCAATCTTCCCATTATATTTCTTCAAGATCCATTTTAATATTACCTCAACCTTACACATATTCAGATTACATTATTTTTCATATGTGACGCGGTGTATTTTGGCAATTGGATAGCGTGCAGTCCAGCACACAAACTGATACTGCACGGATCGTGAGACATCCGGATATTTAGCAGGCAAAAATAATAATAAAATTCTTATCATTCAGAAGATAAATAAAAACAAAATCTCCTTTTACTGATAACATCTAAACATCTACAAATTTAATATATTTCATCGTTACGAGTCTATAACATATACTGAGATCCTTAGCAATTTTAAAGTGAGTTTCCTCTTCTGTTAAGCGTCTGAAGAGAGACCAGAAGGCCTTACAAATAATTGGATTATTTATATTGAACTAGTTTACACTGGAATGCTTCTCATTCCAACATAGGCACCAATGTTTAGGACGAAATTGCTGCCACCAGCTCTCGAGGCACCTTGACATGAATTAACAGGATCCTCAGAAAACATTAGTACCTCTCTACAAAACTACACGGAATCAGGTTCGGGAAGGCGACAGTCTTGTGGAACTCAGATATCCCCTCTCATGCTCGGCACTAACTTCGCCGACAAGCGACGGTCGCTCTGTCGGTATAGTTCGCTTGCGGACTAAAACCACGGAGTTTGTTTGTTTCATGCGCAGTCCGTTAACTACAAAGCCAGGGGACAAAGGCACTCATGACAAATTTCCACGGGGCATGTTGGTCGGCTTAAGCTACCTACCACACCCCTATAAAGATAATATGGTCCGTTAGCAAAAATTCTCTATCTGTCATTCTAGGTACGGCGCCAAGGGGATAAGTTAACGCTTCGAAGGTAGAGACAGAGAGACAGAGATGAGAAAGAATGGCAGAATGGTAGGAGAAAAGGTAAAGTCATGGGACAACTGAACCATATTTTACGTCAGGGAGGGTAGAAGGAACATCAGACTCCGTCCGGCTCATCTTTCTAACGAGGCAGCATGAAAATAAAGACTTCACACTGGATGTAAGAAGTGGTCACATAATTCCTTCTTTCTTATTGGGAACCATCAGTTTTCTTGAGGACAGGAGAAAATTAAAATAACCCGTGTCGAGAACTGGAAGCAAAATATTCATACAAATAACACTTAAAAATGAGGATCCTACGCTAGAGAAGATATTATGGTGTACAGACCCGTTGCTAAGCGTTGACTCTATAAACAACAGCCTTTGATAGGTAACGCCCACAACATACGGGCACGCAACAATATAACAACAGAGTTATGCAATCGATTTCTAAGCAATGGATCGGTAAACAAACCTAGGAGAATAGAGGAATTTGTTGGAAACGGTGTCTTCTATTCGGTCCGTTCAAAGTGGTTATAAAGAAGAGTTCAGTTGCGAAACGGCACTCGAGTTCCGGAGTTCAAAGTCAGCAGTTAGTTGAGAGTTGGGAGACTGAAAAATGACGCTACGAGTTCAAGTGTGGAATGTTAACCAGCGGGCATTGGCGTGACCACGGTGGCTGAAGGATCTCAGCTGTCTTAAATTTGTTGCTAAGAAACGGCTAATGGAAACTGTGACAGACTGAGGACACTGGTATGTGTAACAGTGAACTGTAAAGTGTAGTTTCCCGTGGTGTACACAACTGGTTAACAAATCCAGTTCACCAATCCTTCGTCCGTCTATAGTCACACACCACTAAGTACCTGTCAGTATACTGTGTGCGGATTAGAAATACCAAACTTCTGACATTATTCACGGTAATAATAGTTACTCCCTCTGACAATCATACGAAACTCGTAGATGTACAAAAGAAATATACAGATCTCTTAAATTTAAAGTTCGTTCTGGTGGTACATATGGTAACCACCGTGTTACAAAGTGGTAATATCGTCCAGCCGTTATATATATTGCCTTACCATAAAATAACCAGTTTTTGTTTCCTTTCAACGGGTCCCTTATGTACAGTCAAGTAATCAGGTATGACAGCATTTAGTTAACTTCAAAGGATAACGAATTAAATTATAGTTTTAGTGAGACATAGGCCATTTTTGCCCGGAGGTCGCTGTGTGAACTTCTCTGCCCCATATTGCATTCCTGGCTTTATTAGTTTGTGCTTTAGAGGTTTGATTGTTGTTCTCAACATAAATTTATAGGAATACCAGTGCATGCTGTTCCTTATTGCGAGGTAGAACCTGCTTCAATCAAAATAAATTTTATTGCTAGCAAAATAACAGAGGACATTTCGTCTGTAATACGTTACTTACGTCACATGGCATTTCGGGCAGCAGTTATACGAGCAGTGTCAAGTCAGGGACACTGCGATGTATACATACGTACTTCCTGTGTCTTTCGTGTAGGAAGCGACATTTCACTTTCATCTGTACGGAATTCGCCGTTAATTGGATCCTGAACATTGCGCTCTGCAAACAGATGTCGAGCAATTCAGCGGTAATATTATGAATTGTAGTCGGGGATGCTAGGTTCGAACATTGGTCAGGTTACAGTAATATTCCAGCTGAGGTTTTTGTGTTTATCAGTTCCTACAGGAAAACGCTGGGATAGTACTCGATTAGACAACGACTGTTTCCTTCCAAATTCCTTCTGATTCACCAGTCTTCATCCTAGCACAACTTTGAAGGTCGCAGGTTCGATTCCAGAAGAGGTCACTGCACATTTAAATTGACTCAATCCTTCTAGCCGCACTATGGTCTTTTGGTCGACTCAGCCTCTAAGAGAAATGTACCAGGAATCTTCCTGGGTGTAAAGGGCGGCCAGAACGTAACGTTAACCGTCTCACCGCCATTTGTGAGTCGACTGTCTAGAAAATGTGAGAGCCTCCACGTCTCCCAACCCTATGGGCCTCCACGGCCTCTTACAAGGATACCTTTACTTTTTCTTTAGGCTATACCGTGACGGTAGGAACTTAATAGCTTTACAGCCTCTCTACATCACCGCCATCTATGAACCGACTGTCTAGAATATGTAGCAGCCTCGAGGTCTCACAACCCCACGGGTTTCCTTTGCCTTTTACAGGGATAATTTTACCATTCCACCTTACCACACTGGCATGAATAAGCAGAGTTATTCCTACTTGGCCACCTTACCACATTGGCATGAATAAGTAGAGTTATTCCTGCTTGGCCACCTTACCACACTGGCATGAATAAGTAGAGTTATTCCTACTTGGCTACCTTACCATATTGTCATGATTAAGTAGAGTTATTCCTGCTTGGCCACCTTACCACATTGGCATGATTAAGTAGAGTTATTCCTGCTTGGCCACCTTACCACATTGTCATGAATAAGTAGTTATTCCTGCATGGTCACCTTACCACATTTGCATGAATAAGTACAGTTATTCCTGCTTGGCCACCTTACCACATTGGCATGATTAAGTAGAGTTATTCCTGCTTGGCCACCTTACCACATTGGCATGATTAAGTAGAGTTATTCCTGCTTGGCCACCTTACCACATCGACATGAATAAGTAGAGATATTCTTGCTTGGCAAAAAGAACAGGGGAAGCTGTTATATTGGATTCAATATTGACATCTCATGGCAGTTGTACTGACAATTGCCTCTAGACTGCAGACAATTACCGCAGCCTCCCTCATGCTTAAAAATGATGCACGTAAATAAACAGCATTATTCGCGTCTTCTGACTGCAATAAACCAAGGGAATATATTCATTTTGCACTCCGCAGCTAGACTTAAAAATGAACTCTTTCTGTTGGTCCTCATATGGTTAATGAAAACTCTCATGAATTACTGCGATTGATTGGATAGTGTGTTAATGTCTCTGTATAATTATACAGCAACACGAGGCTATCATATGACGCATTCATGACCCGTATGAAACTACACGTGTCTCTCTGTTCCAGTAGCACGCTACACTACAGTCTCTCTGCTGTTGTCAGGAGAACTCTAAGTTTCTTCTGTGTCCTTTGCTCTTGTCTGTCTATAACTGGCCATCCTTTGTCTGGAGCCAGGAAACTTGTTCCAGTGACGGTGTGGCTGTCTGTAAGAAATGGAACCTGAACTGGAGGGCACAACTCACAATGCTTACAGTAGAAAAGCGCTTCGTAAAGTCTACAGAACTCAGACGGAGGGCGTTTGAGAGCACAGCGCCGAGAGCAATGTTTGAGTCTGGGAGAGATGAGGTAGCCGGAGGCTGGAATCTGTACTCTCTCCAGATCCTATTAAGATGATCAGACCAAAGAGGATGAGATGAGAATGGCATGTAGCTATTATTAAGATGATGAAATCAAAATGGTGCAGGGCAAGTAGGCAACAGAGAGAGAAGATAAATGTATATAAAAAAAAACTTTATAAGAAATTTTGAAAGAAACACAATTACTTGGAACATCCGGGTTTATATATGAGGATAATATTAAAACGTATCATATAGGAACAGAATACCTTATGAGGATTGGAGTCATGTTGCTCTGAATAAGGCCCCGCGGATGGCTTTAATGAATAGAGTAAAAAGTAAAAGTAAGTAAAGCTATCCCTGTAACAGGCCATGAAGGCCCATAGGGTTGTGAGACGTTGACGGTCCCACGTTATCTAGACGATCGGCTCAAAGATGGCGGTAAGGTTGTCAAACTTACGCGCTGGCCGCGCTTTACTCCCCAGGGAAATTATTTAATTAATTCCTGGTACTCATATCTGTTGGAGGCTGAGTCGACATCAAGGCCATAGTGCGGCCGAAAGGATTAGGTCAACTGAAACAGAGTCCCAAAAATGTTTACAATTTTGTTATTATCTGTATAATTCTGAGTTCATAAACAATGGTTACAAAACATTTAGTGTCACTTAATTTCAAAGTCTAAGAAGTTTTAATAACAAACATTTTAAGGAAGGATTCTGCTTATGAAATGTATGTATAAGTGGGTGGATTGCAATAAAACTGATCCTACAGAAGTAGGCTCGAAGTCGTGAAATGGATTCAGCTTTTCCTTGTAGGGTTCAGTGGTGGGTTTTGTGAACACATTAATGAATCTTTGGGTTCCATAAAATATTTTGAATTTGTTGATTACATGAATAACTATTCGTTCCTAAAGAAAGGCTCTGTTCCATTTAGTTTTACTAAGCTCCCTCATCTGTGGCTGGTCCAGTTCAAGCGAAACGAAGTTTTCTCTATTCCTGGGTTCCAGTTCGAGGGCTGTTCTCTATAGAATGTCTTGGAATGCAGCCTAAAATACAGGACGTAAGAACTCTTACTGTTGTACAGAGAAACTTAATAGCAGCGTTCAGTTGATGGAAGTATATAACACTTGCATATCAGTCAGAAAAGTGTCTGTTTAGCGGACAACATAATACAAGGAGAGAAACAGCAAGGCTGTCATAAACATACGAGTATTAACATAACTGAATGTGAGGTTATGGTCAAAAATTTTCCAGACTTTCATGAAACGTGATTGTTCAATACCTTTTTCACAAGAACCCCACGACTAGACCATATTCTGAGCCTGATGAATCCAGTCGACATATTCAAGACCTATAAGTTTAATATTTTGGTCTCATCTATGACTAGTTCTTCCAAGTAGGCTACTCTCTCCAGGCTTCCACTCTTAGTTTTCCCATCAATTTCACATCTCCTCTATACGTTATTTCCTGAACATTTAAATCTAGTAGTCTAATTATTGATATAATTATACGAAAATGGTTATTGTGTGTCTAAAATATCTTTGA
>NW_019738961.1:106837-112839 GCF_002891405.2 Cryptotermes secundus | reverse complement strand
AGGTTGCGTCATCATCGCATACTGACGTGTACCTTTCTTTATTTCATAAACATTATAATCAAATGACCTCATTTACTGACATAACATCACGTGTAGGGGGACTACAGACGGGGTTTGGATGGAATAGATTTATTAACCACTTACAAGTAATAACTACAAATAACTATAGCAAGTTCGCTATTTCCACAGCTTACAGTTCACTAGAACACAGTCTAGTGTTCTCAGTCTGTTACTAGACGTTTCCTGGTAACGGCTCAAACAAAGGCTAATCCTCTACATCCCGCTGAACTCCTCTCTTCACAGATAATTCCTTGGCATGGACCACGCAGGAATCATGGTCTTCTATTGTTGTAGAAGCGTGTTTGCTGCGTCACTTGTGTAGCAGTATTTGGGGCGCCGACCACAGAAAACACAGCTTCGAACAGTTCCTCTGTTGTTGTGTGTTGATACTTGGGAGTCTTTAATTTTACGATCATTACCTATTAATGGTGTACACCCAATTATAATAATATAAAACCGGCTGTTGTGGGTATAAACCATTTTTGTCGCCATTGATGATGACTTTCATCTTTACATAATCATTACAAAGTTACTAGAGCCTATTCTCACTGTAAGATGGGAACCAGACTCACCATACTGCAGATCTTGCTCAACATACGTAAGGTTGGCTACTTGAGGTATGACGTACCCTTACGGATATTTTGCACAAGATTTAAGCTTTATCTTGGAATTGAGGTTCTCATACTTTTGGCTTTATGACACGTTATCAACGCGTCCTATAGAACGTGTTGCTTTCATTCAGAGAGAGAGAGAGATTACGACTCAAAATTGACATTTCATGAAGCATCTCAGGAGTTTCTAGTTAATCTTAAAGTGTCAGTCATTTTAGATTGTCAGAGCTGGTCTTTTAAGGACTAATGTGTAATAATATATAAATACTCCATACGAACTTCATATATACAGAAAAATTCCCTCCAAATATCTTTTGACAATGTAGTTCAGACAGAATTCCAACATATGCCAAATTTGTTTCTTAAACGTCTATACGTACTGTCACGTGTAGGAGTGACTATAGACGGGGTTTTGGATTAGATCATTGGATTTATTGCACACTTAAACATTCACAACTAAGGATTACAGGCAATACAGCGCAATCGCTATTCTACAGACTTTCAAGCTCACTGTTGCACACGCACTAGGATTCTCGGTCTGCACTGGTCGTATTCTGGGAACGGATTTTTAACAGTTTCACTGTCACTTCTTATCACATATGGAGTCAAATTTTCACACAGCCTGCTTCCTTTCTTGACATCTCTTCTAAATTACCTTCAACTTCCATCTCCAGCAATCCACCCACTTCTCGACAAGTGACAAATGAACTCTTCCTCAGCTGAACTCTCTCATCTTCTGACAACTGACTGCTCCCTTGGTACTTCCCGTTATATAGCCTCGGGGCGGACCCCACAGAAAACACAGTCTTATAGTTTCCCGTATTTTCAGGTGTGTTTATTGATCCGTTGCCTAGCAATAAGTGTTCTACTGTTGCGCATGTTGTCTCCTGCGGGAATGTGTAACGAGTCGTTGCCTAGAAATGGATATATAAGTCACAATATTTTCGTACTTGACATTTCTAGGATTAAAATAATGAGGCGCTGGACACTAAACGTTAATTTAAGCTTCTCTAAGATTTCTTATCTGTGAAAATAGTTTTTGAAAACATGTTATTCTTCAGAATTTCAGAAATGTACGTGTATGCGTTAAAATGGAACATATATTCAATTATATTTATACAGCCAGTGCGACACTGCTTCCAACAAAGGAGCTTTTTTCCCCTTTCGTTTCAGTGTACTTCTCCGAACTAATGTTATTGATATTTCCGAAGAGGAAATTCCTCTTATCTTATCTTAACAGAGCGATCTTCAATTTCTGGAAGCATTATTTCGGTTAGAAAGACTTCCTGAAAGGCGGAAGAGATTCTGAGAGCAAAGAGGCTTTAAATGGTCGTGGAGACTCCCACAGACCTCACTGATACTGGGATGTTACTTTACTGTCTTGGCAGCTAGAACTTCTGATTGTATCAGTGCATAAACATCATTCTTTCTTTCCTTTGTAAACTGCTTCCGTTAAAAATAAATCAAACGGAAAATAATTCGAAACGACACAGCCACAGTGGCATAGTACGTTAGTTTCGTATATGTAAGTTATCCAGGATCTGAGTAGTGCTCATTAGCCTGGATGTTCGTGAAAATAATTTGTTAATCCATGCTAGGTATAAAAGGTAAAATTGTCCCTTTACTTAATTCATTAAGCACTACGCCATGAAGACTTATGAGGGAGTGGAGGTATAGCTCCAACATTCTCGACCTCGGCACTAGATGGAGGTGAATGGTCAGATTCACGCTTCGGTCGCTTTACCCCAGGAGAAAGAGGCTCCGGTACACACTGGATAGGAGGTTGGATGTTCTCCACAGCCGGTCTGGATGCTGTGGAGAAGAGAAAAAAGTTGCATCTTCTAGTATTCGAACCCTAGCCGTCCAGGTCATAGCCCATCACTATAACGACTGAGCTAACCCGGCTCTTGAATTCACATTATGTAGCAAGTTTTTTATTATGGCCGCGCCATAGCTCAAGAAGTTAGTCGCTGGCTTCACACCGCGGCGGCCCGGGTTCGATCCAGGGACCGGTCAAGAGGGATTTTTGGTGGACAATATGGCGCTGGGGCGGGTTTTCTCCGAGTACTTCATTTTCCCCTGCCAATCTTCATTCCACCATCATAATCACCCGGGGCTGGTGCAATGGGCCAATCAGTGGCCGCCGTGCCGAGTAGACCCAGCTGGACACCCCCCCCACTAAGCGAATTTTTTAAATTTTTAAGTTTTTTATTGAGATGTGAAGAGAGACACGGAGAAGCTGTGTGACGGCCTGTTAAGTATGTCTCGAGCACGCATGTTATCCAGTACCAGAACAATGATTACTGATATGGGCAGTCAGTAATTATTTTTTGTTATTGCTGTACTAACTTTTGTGAATATCTGTAGACAAGAACGGTGTAATGTTTTTCTGGTTAATTGAACTGCATAATTTGTACCGGTAATTTAGTGGCCTTTATAAGGGAGGGGTTTAATTTTGATTGATTTAAATAAGAAGGGCTGCATGAGAAGCTTGCAGTAAACTAACTTCATGAAGCTGGGCCCTTCTTGAAAAGCTGCCAGTTGTGCAGCTACTCAAGAACTTCCTAATATTTAATGAAACCTTATTGTTCAGGACCGTGTACACAGGAGCCCTCCTCCGGTCCCCAACCTAAGCCAGATCAATCCAGTCCATACCATCCCATACTTTCTCTCTAAAATCCATTTTAGTATTGACCTACCACCTACGTCTAGGTCTTCCTAGTGGCCTCTTTCCTTCTGGCTTTCCCATCAATATCCTATATGTATTCCTCGTCTTCCCCCATTCGTGCTACATGACTTGCCCATCTCATACTCCTTGACCCGATCATTCTAATTACACTTGGAGAAGAGAACAAGTTATGAAGCTCCTCATCATGCAGTTTTCTTCAATTTCCTGTCACTTCATCCCTCTCCGGTCCAAACATTTCCTCAACACCCTGTTCTCAAACACCCTCAGTCTATGTTCCTCCCTTGATGTCAGAGACCAAGTTATACGCCCATACAAAACTATTTATCTATCTATGGCTTTACAGTCCTTTGTTGGACCCGGCCGCTTTTTCAGTTTCTTAACCCTATATATCAGTCTACAGGACTCCTTGAATCGGGGATCAGCTCATCGCAAGACCGCTACCTACACAAACAGAAAATAAACACACATAGACATCCCTGCCTTGAGTGGGATTCGAACCCACGATCCCCGCCCTCGAGCGAGTGAAGACAGTTCATGCTATAGACCGCGCAGTCACTGTGATTGGATTCCATACGAAAATAGGTAATGTAAGTAAGGTATAAAACTTCAGTTCCTACCTCACAGAGAACACATTTCCTCACCGTTACAAATGTCATCAGATTAATGTTGATTACGGTGTAATTGTAGTTTATTCTCATACGCAATTGAAGCATATAGAATGCAGAGTGTTTTAGCCTTAATGCAAGTGGTGCTTATAGTTACTACTACACTTTGAAGAGCTGACAAAATTTCGCTTGATATACATCTCTCGAATTTGACTTATATATCTCTTCGCAAAAAGTAGATCATATTTAAATAACGTGCTTCAAGTTTTGTCAAAAACAAGAAACAAAGAAAACAAACAAACTCCGTGGCCTGTAGCCCGCAAGCGAACTATACCGACCAAGCGACCGCCGCTTATCGGCGAAGTTAGTGCCAACTTTAGCGGATAGAGGATGTCACGTGGCCAGCACAACGGATCCCCACGATAATTAATTTCAGTGTTCTAGACCAGAACCGCTATTTCCTTGAAATAGCTCTTCAGTTATCCTCACGAGGCTGAGTGGATCCCGTTACAGACCCATTAGTTCTCAGAAAATATGATAGCGCCGAGAATCGAATCCGGGACCTGTGGATCTGTAGCCAGGAAAACTGACCACTAGAATATATAGAGTCAGGTTTTATCAAAACGAATAAAATATATCGGTTAAAAAATTTTTGTTTGGAAGATTTACTCCCCAATGGAAGTTTATATAGAGAGCATTTCGAAGCAAAATCATTCCAAATTACAAAACGAAATGTGCATGACGTGTAGCACGCATTAGATCAAAGTGTATACAAAGGTTTGGTAGGAAAACCTAAACTAGAAAGGCACTTGAAGTAGTAGATGGGAGTAACAGGTAAAGTTATCCCCGTACTTATCTAATTAAGCACTACGCCATGAAGGCGTATGGGTGAGTGGATGTATAGATCCACATTTTCTCGACCTCGGAACTAGTTGAGGGTGAGTGGTCAGCTTCACGCCTCTGCCGCTTTACCATCAGGGAAAGAGCCCCAGAGCCGGTCTGGACGACATGGTGAAGTGAAAGTTCTTGACCATACCGGGACTCGAACTCCGACTCCTCGGTAGTCCAGCCAGTAGCCAGTCACTATACCGACTGCGCTATCCCGGCGTAGATGGGAATATAATATTAAAATGAATTATAAAGTGACAGGATGGGTGTGTGTGGACTGAATTAGTCTGGTCCATGATACAGACAAGTGGCAGGCACTAATGAGCCAACTAAGGAAACTTCAGGTTAATAAAATACTTGGAATTTTTGGTTAGACGTGTAACCAGTGAATTTTCAGGAATAATGCCCTCTATAGCGTTAGTCCGTAAGATAGTCTCATAACTTCAATAAGATACTGTTACACAATCGTCACCACAACAAATTTGTACTAAATAGAACAATATTATTGTATCAATATTTGTCTTTTATTTTGTACATTTGCTACATGTTTCGATCCAGCTGGATCATCAATAGGTAAATATTCATGAAATGTATTATTTGTATTGAGTTTTATTACTAATGTTGTTACATATTAGCGGCCATAAATATAAATTTCATTACGATTATTGTTTCATTATAAATTTGAATATTAATCTTAAAATGTAAAACTTTAACTTAGGAGTTAAAAAGTTAAAACTGAATTACAATTTTTGACGGTTTATGATGATGTATCGCGGAATAGAGGGATTTTCTGGGAGTCTGCGTAGTTTTTTAATTATGTGCACATTTTGCGTGGCGGTTTTCCTCGTGTAATATTTCATTCTTTTTGTTTGATGTCGTGAGTTAGGGTGGTAAACTTTTTGTCTATGTTGTATCGTGTTCTGTACCGGATGTCGCGTCTTCTTGCTATTAGAGAGCGGCTGTTCCCCTTCTGCGGTTCCGTCTGTATTTAGATCTAAATACATGGCAAATTACGCCGTCCATATTTGTTAGTTCTTTCATCAGAAAGATACTCATTCAGAATAGCAATAAACTTGTTGGATTTTTAGAGGAAACGCGTGTGTACCTTCATGGATGTTATATATTATTTAAAAACTAATCCCCTGTAAC
>NW_019738961.1:105743-106771 GCF_002891405.2 Cryptotermes secundus | reverse complement strand
GATCACACCAAAAACTCCCTAACCAGAAAAAACGGAGGCCAAGGGAAAGGGGGGGGGGGGGGGGTGAAAGAAGAAATCAGACAAAACTTGTGAGGGTCTAAGATGGGTGGTTGAACGAAGGGTGGTGTAGGAACATAGCGTAGGGGATGAAGAAAGAATTGGAAGAGTCAGCTCTTGAGTAATGTCAGTTTAAATCTTGTGTTACGATAAGACGAAGTTGAGTTGGGGGGGGGGAGCTAAAACGAAGGAAGTACCACGTTACCACTACCTACGCGCTATGTACACAACTTGGACACTTAAACCGAGACGACGCTCTGAATGATAGCGTGAGTAAGAATTCGGGTGCTTTACATACACATTCTTCTTCTTATCTTCCGGCGCTACAATTCTTGTGTTGATCTTTGTTTCCTCCATGATTTTGTTAACAGTAAACTTGTCCATGGTGCAGTTGTTAGCCCTACGCCAAAATCTCAACCTAGAGGACATGTTCTGGCGTGGGCGGCTCTACCAGGAGTTTAGGCTCCCGCCAGCATAGTTCTACGTGTGACTGGGTTGCGCCCAACTCCTCTCCACGATAAGGCGGTATTCCTCGAGGAGGCTTATTATTATTATTATCATTATTTGTACTTTATTTAATGACATTGACATTACTCAGGCTTTGTATTGTCGAACGATCGGATGACAGAATAATAAATAGCGAACGATGTCGAAGGACTGGGGGTGTTTGGGAACAGGGTGTTGAGGATAATATTTGGACCGAAGGGATCTAAAGTGACTGGAGGCTGGAGAAAACTGCATAATGAGGAGCTTCATAACTTGTACTCTTCTCCAAGTATAATTAGAATGATGATGTCAAGGAGGATGAGATGGACATGGCATGCAGCACGAATTGGGGAGAGGAGAAATGCATATAGGATATTGGTGGGAAAGCCGGAAGGAAAGAGACCACTTGAAAGACGTAGGTGGGTGGACAATATTAAAATGGATCTTAGAGAAATAGGATGAGATGGTATGGATCGGATTGATCT
>NW_019738961.1:51853-105682 GCF_002891405.2 Cryptotermes secundus | reverse complement strand
GGTGTCCCAGCCGGGATTCGTACCCAGCACCTCCCGAATACATGTCAAATTTGTTACCTCCTGTGCCGATGTCTTCAGTGGTTTACAAGTTCCTTTAGTTATTTCTTATATTTAATTATTCACTCTTGTTCGTTCATTATTTATTTACGCCATGTCTTCATTCTTTTGTGGTCTGTATATTTAGACAAGAGCATTCTGGTTGTTTGTTTGGCGTATTTTCTTACCCTGAAGAAGGAGGCATTACGTTTCATCGAAACGTTGCACTTGCACCGAACTACACAGCGTTAAAAGTCGGAAGATCATTCCACTATCCTCGCTCAATTCACACATGTTGCATGCAAGGATACAATAACGTACTTTTCGTTAGAAATATTTAGGTGTGCCCACGGCCTGTTTTCCCTTAGGAACAGCGACAATTACCTTCGGAAAATAACATCCTGTTGGATCAGCATTGGGGGATTCGGGATAGCTCAATTTGTATGTCGACGGGCTACGTACTGGACGGCCGGAATTCAATTCCCGGCAAGGGAAAGCGATTTTTGTATACTCCATAGTGTCCAGACCGGCACAAATGCCAACACAGCCCAATATCAAACGGGTACCTGGGGCTATTTCCCCCCAGGGTAACACTAATGTTCTATAAAACTTATTAAAAGTTATTCACTTTAAAAGTTTATCACTACATGTTTCGACCAATATGGTCACCATCAGGTGTTAAAATTACTGGACGAGGAAACTGTTTTCTTCTTGATATGTTGGGATTTTGGACTTTATCCATCGTCCTGGTTTTTAAGATAACAAATAAAAAACACGACGTTTCGGAAACTGGATCTGTTTCCGTCCTCAGGTGAAGGAAAACACCTATTCAGTTGGGTCCCTTAGAAAGAGCTAGCCTCAATCACGTGATTGATGTTATACACCATATTCAGAATCCTATAGTAACTACTTGTTTTCCTCTTAGTCGTTATTCGTGTTGTTAATACGAGTATATAAGTTCCTTCAATGCGCATGCGTGTCTGTAACATGTATAAATTCTTCTCTTAGAATTCATGTATAAGAAGTGTACTTACTAGAGCTGGTGGGTTGTGTTCTCTCCTGTTGTTTGTTGTGCTGCGTGTTTTGATTTCGAATGTTTGCTGAATCGGATTTGTTCTTTCTTTTTTCTTTTTCTTTTGAATAAAAAAAATTTATATGAAAGGTCTAAGCAATGCCCATCCGGCCCTCTCTAGCACATTCTTATAAACATGTTTTTCTGTCTGAGTAGTCACCCCGTGACTGACTGGGTCTTTCTTTTATATTGTGATTACGTCGCTATCTGGTGTTTAATTCTGGCATTACTTTGAATGTCGGGTTATAGGTGTCGATGAGCGGCCTCCGTAGTGTAGAGGTAACTTTCCCACCTCATGACTCGTAGTACTCGGGTTCTAATACCCGGAAGGGCGGAAAAATTCAGGGAACAAGTCCTCCGGGAGGGACTTTAAGCCGTGGGTCCCGTGTCGTAGCTTTACGGCACGTAAAAGAACCTCATATCTCCAAAGGAGGTCACTGAGCCAAATTAACGGACGTTTCCCGCCCAACAGCAGTCTCTAATACCTCCGGTAGACGGGGGAAGCATTATAGATACCTCTCAGCTAGTAGAGCCGGTCTCGCTGGCTGGGCGGGACTGATGGTAAGCACCAGTACCGGTAGGATATAGAGACTGGTAGAAATCATAGAGGGAAGCACAATGGACCATTACAGGTCTCAGTGCATGGGGAAACCCACCCTCTCCAATAACTAACTAACTAACTAACTAACTAACTAACTAACTAACTAGGTGTCGATGTGTGTGTTGTTCATTTGTAATTCATCTTTACTGATGATATATATATATGGTATTTTTCTAGTGTGTTTAGATGTTTTTCGTTTTCCTCCATTTTTATAACTTCCATAGCGTCAGTTATACTTAGTTAAGCGCAGTGACAACTTTACCTCTCACAGAGTTGCCCGTTAGGTTTCCGAAGCCGATAGTGTGCTGTTTCACGTGTTAGGGGTGAGTAGACAACAGTGATCAGGGTCAGAGAGGTTACCATAGGGGCGCGAGGGTGGAGGGAAGGATGGTGGTCTTGCAGGAGACGTGGCCGGAATACGGAAACAAGAAACATAAGGACTGGGTCTACCACGAGTCATAACTTATCGACTGCGAAAGTATCCCGAGGGTCACGGCGCGTCACCAGCAATACACCTACGTCGGCGCGCTGGGGTTTTAATTACTTCAAACGCCCTGCTCCTTTTCTCAGTTAAATTCTTTGCCTTTCAGCGTAACAAGAATAATTCTTCAGGCGACGTTTATTTTTAGTTCTCGAAATAGCGTGACCCACTCCACAGGGATCTGGACCATGGATGTCGGAGGAGGGACTATTAAAACTAGGTAACTAAAACCTTCTTCGATTCGGGTGAGGGGGGGGAGGAGGAATAAATGAACATTTCACAAAGAAGAAAAAATAACAAACCTGTATCTGAAGAAAGCAGTCTTCTTGGATTTGGCACCGTGTATATGTGGTGTTAATCGACGTTACGGAGGAACGTATCGCCTCCATCTTCAGGGTAGAAGGAAAAATATAAAAAATCCGCAAGCGAAGAGACCGTGAGAAGTCTGCTTTTACCGGTTCTCACGGTCTCTTCGCTTGCGGATTTCTTATATTTTTCCTTCTACCCTGAAGATGGAGGCGATACGTTCCTCCGAAACGTCGATTAACACCACATATACACGGTGCCAAATCTCAGAAGACTGCTTTCTTCATAGTCACCGCCGTGAAAGCCTCAAATCTTACAAACCTGTATCTGTCTGTCTGTCTGTCTATCTATCTACGCTCTACAGCCCTTGTGAACCATGGCCGCTTTTCAGTTTCTCAATCCTATACACAGTCGGTAGGACTCCTTGGATGGGAGATCAGCCTGTGGTAAGGCCGATACTTACACGCAGAACAACAAAACAAACAACAAAATAAACGCAAACAGACAGACATCCATGCCTCGAATGATATTCTAACCGACTACCCCAGTGCTGGAGCGGGAGAACACGGTTCATGCCTTAGACGACGCGGCTACTGTGATCGACAATAATAAATGTTAGTACCAAAAGTTACAACTGCAATGACGCCAGTAAATTTGCCCATATCTCAAACCTGTCCAAGTCTCCTACTTGGCCGCAATTTTATTGAAATGACAAAATCACCTTTATTTTTCACATACGAAATCCTATTTAACTAGTCCACCTATCATTTCATGCTATTAACTATAATCTGTTGGGGAGCGGGGACAGCTCAGTCGGTAAAACGAAAGGCTACAGGCTGGACTGCCGAGAGAAAAGATTTTTCTCCATTCCAAAGTGCCCAGACCGGCCCTGGGTCCCACCCAACCATCTATACAATGAGTAAAGGGGACTGTTTCCTCTGGGCTATAGCAGCCAGGGCGTGAAGCTCACCATTCACATCCATCTAGTGCCGAAGTCAAGAAAACTTGGATCTATACATCCACTCCACCCATACGCCTTCATAGCGTGGTTCTTAATTAATTAAGCACAGGGACAAATTAATCTTGACCGTTACACTGAAAAATGACTCACCTTTTGTCCCAGTTTGTATAAATTAAAATCCCCACATTCACCTATTCCTTGGGCCTACCTCCTAGAAAACTTTCTGACATTTATCTGCGATCGCTTCCACTTGTTATTGTGCCATACGTCATATATTTTGTATTTCGAAGTATAAACATTTCTTTCATAAATCCGTTGACTTGACACCCTGTGTGTATGAGAGCCTCCCTGTAGTCACAGAGTCAGAAACAACGTAAAGAGTATCAAAAAGTGTAACGCTGTTTGGAGGGCGACGCATACCGTAACTGTGCAGTCACTACACACATAAATGTTGGGGAAATTTACAAATGTTTGATCTTAGTAAGATCTGAGGTTCTCACAGCGGTGCCTATGAAGGTGTAACGGGTTGTGACGCCATGTGGTCTGGTAGAACTTTACTAGAGTCTCAGAAGAACGCATTGCCTGCGTCTTCACTGTCGAAGAGTTAACCAATCAAGGAATCACCAAACATAGCCATTTGCTAGTTCCTTGCTTTGTTTTTCTGTTCGACCCAATAGGTGGAATCTTCAAAATTTCTGTAAAATTTTATTAAAAATACATAGCATCATTTGTCTCAAAACAGTACTCTAATATCTACAGATTTACTTATATGGTAATATACTGTAGCGTGGACAGCCGTTGCTATGCAACGACAGCGAGATTGGAAATATACCAGAGACGTTTCTAGGCAACGGCTCAGTAAAGACGTCTCTGCAGTAGCAGACACGAACGCAATAACGGTACAGCAACAGACGAACGGTGTTTTCTCTGATCCGCGCTGCGTCCGTTGCTACGATATAAATACGAGGACCTGGCCCTACACGTTGCGGGAATCTCGAATCTGAGAGAGCAAAATGTGGTCATGAGTCCTTAAGGACTCGGACCTGAAAATGACTGCGCTGACGAGGACCAGCAGAAATTGTAATCGACAGACCCATCCATTAGTTAGAGAGGATGTTGCATAAAGACTAAGACCGCGACTGTTCAGTTGAATAAAACACGTTGGTCATGAGTCTCAAGGAGCTTGTAGCCAAGACGAACTGATTAACGGTAAACCTCTAGTCGTAAAGTAACTCTGACAAATAGTTAGTTGTAAGAGTGCTCAGTTGAAAGTCCGGCTGTGAAGAGAATTCTTTATGTGTGATATTTGGAGTGTGTAATTCAGTGAGACTGTTAGAGTTTCTGTGTTAAAATCCGTTGCCAGGAGACGGCTAATGGAGACTGTAATAAACTGAGGACATTCGTCTGTGTGGATCTGGAAAGTGTGGTCACGAGTCGTGAGTCTATTAGCCAACAGAAACCCCCTGCTGTATGGTCACTCCCACAAGTGGCAATATTTACTTTGCATCAGAATATGTTCTGCAGTGGAGAAGGAAAGCACGTTTGTTCAGGTTTTCTTGTGTGGGGTAAAGAAACGGCTTTCTGGGGACAGAAAGGGAGAGCGCGATATTGTGAGTCGAAGTTGCCCCAACGGAGGCGGTTAATGCCATCATGTGGGAACTGTTTTGCATACGAAATTGCCTGTTATAATACCGAACCACACTGCCAGCCAACTAATACCCGTTAAGACTCCAGACTCCAAGTAGTGACATATTTTCCTTCCTCCTCTCTTTGATGAGTCTCGAACAGAAGAATGGGGAGGGGGAAATTCGTGGGGTTTAGGAAAAGGAAGGAAGAAAAGACGGCGCGCGTCATTGTGCTTTTGATGCCTTAGGAAGTCGCAAAATAAATGTAATGAGATTGTGTTTATTGTGGTTGTTTCCACGCGTTCTCCTATAACTCATATATCCTCTGGCTGACGGTTTATTTACCCAGCGGTTGTCATCAAAGTTAAGCAGTCAGTTTCCTGAACCAGAAATATAAGGTTCGAGACCCAATAATGTGTTTGAGACAAAAATATGAGGGATTTTAAGGTTTTCAGTACAATTGTTATGGAGAGTTATATTTATTGTAAAAGGACACCTGAAAGTCGGAATAGCGGAGCCACAGTAGACGTTCATTGCTAGGCAACGACTCGTTAAACAGATTAATGCGTAAATGAACACACACGCAAAAATAGAAGAACCCGTTTCTAAGCAACGGATCGGTAAACACAACAATAGAATTGTTGTTGGAAACGGTGTTTTCTATTCGGTCCATGCAAAATGGTTAGAGACAAGAGTTCGGTTGAAACTATGCTGAAGAGGACCAGCAGCAATTGTAAACGACAGACCCGTCCTCTGGTCAGAGAGAGCTCCCCACATCAAGAAACACGCAACTGTATGACTAATAAAAATCTGGTCGTAAGCCCCCAGATGGGTGCTTTATTCCAAGACAGACTGGCCGACTGACAGTCGGTCACAACATAAGAGTCAGACTCAGAATAGACAGGTGAGTTCCGGAGTTCAAGTGAGCAGTTAGTCGAGAGTTCGGCTCTGCAAGGGAGGCTGAGAACATGGCGCTATGAGTTCAGGTGTAGAGTGTTAACCAGTGGACAACGGCATGACCACGGAAACTGAGGAATATCCATTGTGTTATAGTCCGTTGCCAGGATACGACTACTGAAGACTGGGAACGCTAATGTGTGTGTGTAACGGTGAACTGTAAAGCGTGCATATCAGCGATAGCGCTGTAATTACTTGTTGTTCCGAGTCGTGTGTACAAGTAGTCAATAAATCCGTACACCAATCCATACCCCGTCTATAGTTACACACCCCTAATTCGTGACAATATCTTTTGGCACTGGATTCCTCTGGCTTCTGAAGGAACGCGTGACGTGCTTTTGTGAACATTTTAAATCTATTAATTTATGCCCAGGAAGTTCCTAGTCCGAATTTCGGCCCGTACACAGAATATGGTTATGGTTCTGCTTGTTTCGTTCTGTTTTCTTGTTCGGCTTATTCTTCCGCCCTGAAGATAGAGGCGATGTATTCCTCCGAAACATCCGTTGACTTCAAGGAATTATATTCCGAAAGGCTTAACCTTTTTATTTTCGTATGAATTCTATATCTTGACTACTGAAACATGAATTACAGAGAGAAATGCATTATCACTCTATTAATTTCGTATCAGTGATGTGGAATATTCCATATTTGATATGACACTGATGTTACTAAACTAGTCTCTGCTAATACTGTGAAGACCGTAAGTTTAAAGCCAGTATTTCGGTGCTTAAATGCGTTAAAAATTTATGGTATACAAGTTTATTCTTGATGCTTTTAAAATCGGGACGAGATGATGCACCTTTTTTAATACCCACTTTCAATTTCCTCACAGATCTTAGCTAGCCTTTTGATGGGAATAAAACCTTTTATTTTTAGAATTTTCCCTCAGCTTTTAAGTTTTCTTTTTCTTTTGTATCCATTCTCTTGCGCTTCTCCTTTCGTCACCATCCTCTTGCCTATTTTCTAATGACTTCTCTCAATTTCTCAAAGATCTCTCCCCACCGCCTGTCTTACTTGCATCAGCATCCAAATCCACCCTCTTCACCCTCCTTGCTTCCCTCTCTATTCTCCAACATCTGGTACGATGAGCAACAATACGTGACACTGTTACACTGTAAAATTCTCAGTGTACATGGCTCAAGTTACACTGCCGAAAAACAGACCACTTAGAAGAACAAGGCGTAGATGGCAGTGTAATGTATCTACATGTATGAAAATTGCTATCGTGAGATTTATTGCTTTCATTGTGCAATTTGGGGGGGGGGCACGCAGTAGCGTAGTTGGTTGAGGCACTATGCTACAAGCCGGAAGATCACGGGATAAATTAGGGATGAAGATGTTAAATTTTTAAGTTGACCTAATCCTTCCAGCCGCACTATGGCCCCGGGATTGACTCATCCCCTAACAGAAATTAGTACCAGGAATCTTCCTGGGGGTAAAAGGCGGCCGGCGTGTAAGGCTGACAACTTCACCGCAATTCTTGAGCCGATTGCCTAGAGAAAAAGTGGAAGCCTCAACATCTCACAACCTTATGTGCCTCCATGGCCCCGTTACACGGATAGCTTTACCTTTCACCATTACGAAGTTTAGGGTTAAATATAAATGAAATGTCAAAGGTTAACGCGTTACAGGAACGTAAGCTATAAGGAGTTCTACCTTCTGGGATATAACGCCGTGCAGCCTGTTGAAGATAAACCGACGTTTCGGCGAAACATGTCGCCTTCATCAACCAGTCATCTGCTTTCACACTGGTTACTTGCATGGCTAATTCTTCGATCCTGGAGACGGCGACGACATATTCCTCCCGAAACGTCGGTCGGCTTTCAACGGACTACATAAAGTATTATCTCAGAAGATAGAAATCTTCATAATCATCGCTGTGAGAATCTCATTTCAAAAGTAAATTATATAAAAGGGCAAGAAGTCTCCTACTTTAGTGTATCGCGTCGACTTTGTGAGTACTGATAATATTCTGATGTTGATGCGTGAAGTGTAGTAGACTGTATAAAGGAGACTTTTAAGACTGAACATTTGTCCTTGCTATCTGTGGGGTACCAGTCCATGTACCGGTTAAGAAAATTACCGGGAAACTGCAAGTTTAAATCTTGTTATTTCAACGGATATGGCACAATGTCGTGTCTTAGTTGGTAATTGACGTTTCGGAGGAACCTGCTGTGTTCATCTTTAGGGAAGAAATGTGGGTGACATGTTATTCCGGAAAATTTGTGAACCAATTAACAAATTACACTACACCATCACCCAGAAGACTATAATATAATTCTTCTAAGATCTGACGCTGTGAGTCTAGTTAATATAAATAACGTTTCGGAGTAACTTACTGCCACCTTTTTCAGGGTAAAAATGGAAGCAGAGATTTCTTGGAATTAGTTGGTAAATATTTACAAAGCTACACAGTGTCACACTCCAGAAATGAATAATCCTTATAATCATGGCCATGGCGACCTGATATATTACAATTTCAATCTTAAGCACCATGAAACATTCAATATCATTACTGAAGTGTATATCAATATCTTATCAGTTTTTTAACTTAAGTCTTCTCTCTCAATATAGGTGCGATTTATTTCAAATTTACGAAGTAGATCTGTAATTGGAAAAGGAGTTCTGGAATTAACTGAGTCTGAGTCTTATTTTAAGACCGACTGTCAGTCGGCCAGTCTGTCTTGGCATAAAGGACCCATCTAGAGCTTGCGACCAGATCTGTATTACTGTTTGACAGCTACGGTCTTGTTTTTTATGTGCTCCCTCTCTGACGAGAGGACGGGTCTCTCTTTTATATATGCTGCTGGTCCTTGCCGGTGCAGTCTTTCTCGGGTCCTAGACCCTTGGTACTCGAGACGATATATTACTGTCTCAAACCTGACACCTCCATTTTCATCGCTTCCTACGACTTGCAGGGCCATGGTGGAGGTATCTGGGATGAACTGATCGCCTACTTCCCTTTCTTACGACACGGACCGCATAGAAAACAACGCCTCCAACAATTTGTCGTTGCCGCGGGAACGTATTTACAGAGTTGTTACCTAGCAACAATAGGGGGATACACAGACAGACGTACAGACACACACGTTCAACAGTTCTTATAATCGTTGCAGCGGGAACGTGTTTACCGAGCCGTTGTTTAGCACTGAAATGGGAGGTAAACTTTATAGAGCCTTCGTCTGTCAAAGATAGGAGGAATTCTTGTAGAGGCACGCACGGAGGCTGATGGGAGGGATTTGTGAGATACGCCTTTGAAATGGGCTCAGGTGTTATTATATATATAAATTTCATGAAGATTGGTTCAGGCATTCAAGAGTTAATAAGGGGGACATACAGAAATACAAACACACAGACAGCAAGATGATTTCATAGGTATATTATTAGCTCTCATGGACTTAGCCTGGTCTCAGGTTTTTATAATCTTCATGTTTTGTGACATCGGTTTGTCCAGTGATTGAGGCTAGCTCTTTCTAAGGGACCCAACTGAATAGGTGTTTTCCTTCACCTGAGGACGGAAACAGATCCAGTTTCCGAAACGTCGTGTTTTTATTTGTTATCTTAAAAACCAGGACGATGGATAAAGTCCAAAAACCCAACATATCAGTGTGTTATACACCATCGTCAGAATCCTATAGTAACTACTTATATTTTTATTGTTTTCAAAATAAGAAAAAGAGGTTCAAAAGCTGACCTTATATGCAGAAGGTTATCATCAGAATTATGGTGCTACATATATCGTTTTTACATTAAATAAATCATTAATCGAAACCACTTTTACTAAGATGTAACAAACAAAGGCTTTCTTCCCCCCCCCCTTCTTGATTACGCAGGGAATACTCACGCACGCAAATGTTTCCAATATACAGAAAAGAATTAAGAGGGTGACTTAAATTCCTCTTGAAATTTCTCACACCCCACCGTTTCATTTATCCAGTTACCCCCCTTGAACATCGTTTCTCGGTTTTTGCATACAAGTTAAGTTTCTGCTTGTCCTCTGTTTCGTGAAGTTACTGGGTAGTGAAATTTCCCTCTAGAGTCATTCGAGTTTAAATGTCTAATATTATTCGTAATATTTACCGTGTAGGGGAGGAATGACTCGGGAATAGAACCGTATGGGACGGAGCATTGTAAACATATGCCTGTTATTTCTGAAGATATTACAGCCCAGTATAAATAGAGTCCTGTTCATGTTAATTAAATGGGAACGAATGTGTTGTTAAAATAAGGCCCTTCATCCTACTTGATAATATTGTGACGTGTCAACGCACTGGTAGGCAACGGCTCGATATACACCTTACATTACATGAATGCAACAATACAACAGCGGGGTTATGCATCAGTTTCTAGGCAACGGCTGCCCACGCATAAGCTTATGAATTATATTGTTGCGTATAGAACTGTTGCTAAGCGGCGACTTTGTAAACGGCAGCCGTTTGTAGGTAACGCCCGCAACATACACGAACCCAACAACAGAACTTTGTTATGCAACTAGTTTCTAAGCAACCGATCGGTAAACACGCGTCTACAACGACAGGGATATTGTTGGAAACGGTGTTTCCTATTCGGTCCATGCAAAGTGCTTATAAGAAACTGGAAGAAATTCAGTTCAGTTGAAAGTTCAAAGCCCGGCTGTGAAGAAAAGAGTTAGTTGCAAAAGTACGGCTATGAAAAGAAGACTTATGTGCTGTAGTTACAGTGAGACTATTATAATTACTGTGTTAAAATCCGTTGCCAGGATATGATCAGTGAAGACTGAGAAGACATAGTGATTTTTAAAGTGTGAAGATCAGTCTTGCAATCACTTGTAGTTCCGAGTTGTGTCAATAAATCCAATATCCAATCCATACTCCGTCTACTGTCACACACCTAAATCGTGATATTATGATAGAAGACTTTTATCTTCTGGGCTATAACGCTGTGTAGTTCATTGGAAATCTACCGACTTTTCGGAGTAATATGTCTCCTCCATGTGATTGCTTGACTTATTCATCGACCCTAAAGACGAAGGTGACATGATCCTCCTAAATTTCGTTGACTTTCAAAGAAGTACACGACATTGAATCCCAAAAGATAGAACCCCTCATAGCCACCTCTATGAGAAACCGAAATCCTATATACGAGTAATATGATAAAAGTTGTCCCTCTTCCTAAGAGCTTATAAGCAGTATGACTCAGATGGTAGAATCAAATGGATGCAGGTTTCTGTAAATACTGTCGTTAACCTGAACTAACATAATGTGACATGTAGAGCCGTTGCTATGTAACTTCTCGGTAAATAGGCCCCCAACAAATACTGAACCAAAAATAAAGTGGACAAATTCTCGGCAACGCCCTCAATACACGCACGCAACAATTTAACCGACAGCGCAAAATGTGCTGGACAATGGATATTTCCTGTGCTGTGGTCCGACTCCAGTGGGGGGGGTCGAATACCTCCACCGTGACCCTGCGAGTCGTAGGAGGCGACGAAAATGAAAATCTCAAATCTGAAAGAGTAAAATATGGTCGCGAGTCTCAAGGGAATCGGACCCAAGAAAGACTGCGCTGGCAAGGACCAGCAGCTTATTCAAAAGCAGACCAGTCCTCTCGTAAGAGAGGGCGCCCCACAAAAACAAGGCCTTTACTGTTAACAACAAATCATGAGCCCCAGATGGGGCCCTACACCAAGGCCTACTGACTGATTGACCGTCAGTCGCAATGTGACTTTGACTTGACAGTTCAGTCGTAAATCAGTAGCCAAGTCGCAGACCAGACCACAATGGAGCCACACAGAACTGAGTACGTTCGACTGAAGAGTTATTGTGAGTTATTGTAACTGATTATGAATGATTGTAAAGAAGGTGTCAGTAAACCCAATCATCCAATCCAAAACCCGTTATTAACAGTCACCCAGCCATAAACACGTGACATTACGAACGGAGGAGGAACTGCAAGTTGATATACCCTGCCATTAACACGTGAGAGCGGATATGATAAAGCTGACCCTCGCTTGTAGAACTGTAGACATCACTGTAACAGAGTCCAGCAGTAACTCTAAGCTTCTAAACAGTGTGAAGAAGGAACGTAATTCAGGAAATTAGAAAGCGAGAGAGAGACAGAAAGAACAGCAGACAAAGGGAAATGAAAGCGTGTGAAAAATAGTACAGAGAGAGACACATAGATTACTGCTTAATTCGGCCCGTACTGCATGTAGCAGAACCATACTATTTTTAGACACATCCCATTTTATCTCTGCCATAAACTTCAACCCTATACTGAAACTCTCTTACGTGCAGTTTTCGTACAATTAACGCTTCTTACAAAGTGGCCATAATATTTTTAAGTTGCGTCAGCACCATCTAATGACGTAGATTTTTACGTCATTGTATCTTTATTTGTATCCCCGCTGTCATTGCTAGACAACGGCCAGGTTACTAGGCAAGTACTCAGCAAACACGTTCCCGCGACAACGAATATAGGCGCAACATTAGAAGAAATCATGGATGAGTCATTTTCTATCCATGTTTATAAAAGACGAAGCCATTCTCTTGTCAGAAGGTTCAGTAAACCGCCAGTCATAATGTTAACTGGAACTTTGATTCTGCCCAGAACTTCTTGTTCTTCATGCTGAAGAAATTTGGTCGTAGGTCTCAACGGAGACCAAAATCAAGAACTACTCTGCTGGCGAGGACCAGCCTGTTCTCCTTACCTAAGTACAATTAGGGGGTAAAGTAGCGACTGCTTCATAAGAGACAAGTCTGATTTACCGTTATGTTCTGTAGAGAGCCCAGACAAACAGCTCTGACGGTCTAGGGTTGTGTCGAGAAGCTGCTACTTCACGTATTGTGACCGGAGACTTTCACAACAAATGCCTGGTTAATTCCTCCTTTAGGCAGCAAACCTTTCTATCCGAATCATTTCCAGTTCATTATACAGTATCATCCTATTATCCGACGCTGTATAATTTAACTACAAGCGGGACGGGCTAGGGGCTGGACGGCCTGGGATCGATTCACGGCAATGTAATATTTTTCTCTTCTTGACGTCGTCCAGACCAGCTCTGAGGCCCTGGGGATATTTTCCCAGTAATTAAACTGCGCGTGAAGCTGACCACTCGTCTTCATCTAGTACCAAGGTCAAAAATTGTGAACTATACCTCCAGACCCCCATACGCCTTCATAACATAGTTCTTAACTGTACCTGCAGATGCTTTAGGGACTCTCTCCTGTAATCCAAGTTATTTTAGGAAAAGGGCTAGGAAAGAAAGAAATAAGACGAAGTGAGATGTGGGGGAAATCATAAAAAAAATGCATTGAAGTGAAGTGAAGTGAAGTGAAGTGGAATAATGGGAAGGCCATGGTGAAATGTGGGTGCATCAGTTCATGACAGTACGTATTTCATTACTGTTACTCTTTAGTGTATAGTGTGCTTATTTTCTATTAATATTAATTTTTATAATTGTAGTTGTAATTATATTTGCATTGTATTCATTGTGTGTAGTGTGTCCTTTATTCTCGCGTAATTTTGTGTGCTGTGTTATGTTCAAGCATAGTGTGTTATTTTTATGATGTGTCTTGGTTGGGTGTTGTGACTTACTGTAGTATAACTGCCATGGGTTAAAACCCCATTTGCAGTTAAAATAAATAATAATAATAATAATAATAATACAAAATAAATTAAGCACAAGAACAACTTTACCTTTTGCCGATCACAGTGGCCGTGCGGTCTAAGGCATGAACTGTCATCGCTCGCTCGAACACTGAGACCGTGAGTTTTTAATCCCACTCAAGGCATTGATGTCTATGTGAGTTTATTCTGTTTGTGTTGTCCTGCGTTCAGATAGCGGTCTTGCCATGGGCTGATCCTCCGTCCAAGGAGCCCTACCGGCTGTGTACAGGATTAAAAAATGAAAAAGCGGCCAACGTTTTTAAGGACTGTAGAGGCACAGCCAGACCGACAGGTCATTAAAAATGTTATTACATCGCGCGTTTTTAAATATAATTCTTGATTCATTATTACTTTACGTGACTGTGTAGTGACAAAGTTGATGATCTCATCAGTTATGTAAACAGCGGCGAAATCGGTGATAATACAAGCGGTGACAGCTTAACGATGCTACCTGCATACATTAATGACAATGATGAAACATACCTGTGATGGACTGCCGTGTACTGAGTCTACATGAAATGTTCGTGGCTGGAACTGGAAATTGTATCATCCCAGCAGTTTTCACGGACAACATGTCATGCGTTCATTATGCTAGTAATCTATGTATAGACTGTGATATTATTGTATTATCGTTAATGTATTATGACTACAATCATTACTAATTATCTACACGTACTAAATCATCCCTCGACATATTAAATGCTTACAAACTTCCTACACAGAATATCCGATGTTTGCAGATAATACAGAATGTAATGTTTCCGGCAGAAAAGCAGGCTTGTGTGACTAGGGTAGGGGAGGGAGAGACGAACACCCAAGCAAATAATTTTCCTCCCTCCTATCTACCTGATCGTTGATAACCTCGGACAGGTTATCACACTTCGCTATTAAAATGTATGTGTGCTCCAGACGCAAAGGAGAATGTAATGCACTGAGATTTGGGCATGAAGCGGGGGCCCCCAGTAATAATATATCAGGCCCAACTGACACTGCTTGATAATTGATTCTGATACCTCGACTAGCAGCCCCTTCCTCCCTCCCTAGATACACACCTCCCTTCCCCCTTCTCCGTCTCATCAACATGTGGACCCTAACTCCTCGGCAGGATTTCGAAAACCCCTTTCTTCCGAGATACACTCCATTTATGGGGAGAAACATCACCTTTTCTTAGAACGTTATTATTTTTTTTACTTACACTAGCAGCCGAGAAACGACGTAGAAATTTTAGTTTTGCCTAATTGAGAAATTTATTTTCCTTCCGTTTCGTCCGTAATTTCTCCTTCTACACCGATGAAAATTTTCGACATCATCATAACATACGCATTGTCACGTGGTGTGTATGATGAGAGACTGGGTCTAGATTGGTGAATAGATTTATTGACAATTTGCAGGTCGTAACTGCAAATAACTTCACAGTTCATTAGAGCACACAGTGTAGTGTTCTCAGTCTGTTACTAGACCTTTCCTGGTGACGGCTCCAACAATGGCTATTCCTCTGCCTCCGGCTCAAGTCCTCACTTCACAGACTCTTGTACAAACTGAGCCTAACCTTGTCCCTTGCGTATAACATCTCGGCAAGGACTACATAGGAAACAACTCTTCTATTCTTGCGTTCGTGTCTGTTGATGCGGGAACGTGTTTACCGAACCGTTGCCTAGAAACGGTCCTGGTATATCGGCTCAACTCTCGGTTGTTGCATAGCAACGGTTCTACTGCCTACAATATATAGGTAAATTTGCCCCTGTGCTTAATCACTTAAGCGTCACGTCACGAATATATGTAAGGGAGTGGAGGTGTAGCTCCACGATTCTTGACTTTAGGAACTAAATGGAGGAGTGGTCAGCTTCACGGACTGGCTGCTTTACCCCCTGGGGAAAGACCCCTAGTAGCCTTTGGATAAGAGCCTGGTTGGCCCCCATAACTGGTCTGGATGCTGTAGAGTAAAGAAAATTTCTTACCCTTGCCAGGAATCGAACACCAACCGTCTAGTATTTTAGCCTGTCGCTATACTGCGGCATATTAAAGTAAAAAGTAAAGAAAGTGGTCGCTCCTAGATCATTGAGTTTATATCCTGTCTGCGGGTTATTTTACTGTGCTCTAAATAACTGCAATACACAGCTCCGGATGGTAGGTACAGATAACACCCCGTGGAGGCCCATAGGGTTGTGAGACGTCGAGGCTCCCACATTTTCTAGACAATCTGCTCACAGATTACGGCGAGGAAGTTAAGCTTACGTACCGGCCGCCCACTGCCCCCCCCCAGGAAGATTCCTGGTACTCATTTCTGTTAGAGGTTGAGTCGTCCCCAGGGCCATAGTCCGGCAGAAAGGATTAGGTAAGCCAAAATAATTCACTGACCTCATTAGGAATTGAATCCGCTACCTTACCGCTTGTTGCATAGTGCCTCAACCAACTACGCTACCGGGTGCCCACTCCGGAAGATAGCATGACTGTTAAATACCGCATGTAATTAGAAATGACTAGGAACAAAGAAGTCGTGACCCAGTCTAGGTATTAGCCCAGTATTTGATTAAAATTACTGCGGAAAACCGTGACAAACTTCAGTCTGGATAGTCGGTGTCCTGGCTGAGACTCGAAGGGACTCCCTGGAGGTTAACCGCTACACCAACGCTTTCAGTTTCTTATCAGATTCAGTGAAAATAACTCAGCTAGTTAACGTGCTGAAGGAGGGGTCACAGTACACACACACAGGCAGTATGGTGACCTCACAAACCTCCGTTCTTTCCGTTAAGAAAGAAAGTAAGCAAAGCTCCAGTGAGATATAATTCCGTCCATCTCAGCAGTCACAGCTTGACAGTTTTTTAAAACTGCAGTGTTCTGATCTGTGACTCCACAGAGTCTGGTAGATACTCACTGAAGTTTCGGACGAAAGTAATGCGTCTATATTCAGAGTCGAAATGTTAAGTTAGGCTTCCGTCTAGCTTCCTGCTGGTTGCTGGTTTGGCGCTGAGTTCAATATCGAAGCTGCAGAGGGCTCCGAAACGTCGGAAAACGTGTTGAAGTACACGGCGTCATAACCGAGAATGTAGCCACCTCTGTGAGAACATAACTTTTCACATCAGGCCATAAATTATAAATAGGACTGCGTGGTGTGGATTGGATTCATCTGGCTCAGGATAGGGACCAATGAAGGGATGTTTTCAACACGGTAATGAACTTCCGGATCCCATAAAGTGTTGGGAAATTCTTGAGTAGCTGAACAACTGGCGGCTTCTCAAGGAGGGCTCAACTCCATGAAGTCAGTTGCCCGGCCGTGCCATAATTCAGGTGGTTAGCCTCTGGCTGCCCATCGCGGCGACCCGGGTTCGATAACAGGTCAGATATGTTGGATTTGTGGTGGACAAAGTGGCACTGGGGCATCTTTTCTCTGGATACTTCTGGTTGCCTGCCAATTCTCATTCCACCGACTGTTCCATGCTTGTTTATCATCCAGGGCAGGTACGTACAATAGGTCCACTAGCGGTCGGCGAACCAGATAGACTCGGTCTCAATTCAACCCATAAAAAATTAAAAATTAAATAATTGAGCCGCAAATTATAAGTGTTCAGATTTTCGCGGCGGCAATTATTAATATTGTGTTCTCCTGATTTGTAATATCCTGTAGATTTATAAAGGGATGTCAATGTTTGGAGGAGCACATTGTCTCCGACTTCCGGGATGTAGCGCGTAGAGCCGTTACTATGCAATGACCTCGAGATAAGCAAATATATCAGAACCGTCTCTAGGCAACGGCTCAATAAAAACTTCCACGCGGCAACGGACACACTTAAATAAAAGAGGTATTGAAGAAAGCAGTCTTCTGGGATTTGGCACCGTGTATATGTGGTGTTAACCGACGTTTCGGAGGAACGTTTCGCCTCCATCTTCAGGGTAGAAAAAACATAAGAAATCCGCAAGCGAAGAGACCGCGAGCAAATCTCAGAAAACTGCTTTCTTCATAGTCACCGCCGTGAAAGCCTCAAATCTTAAAATAGAGGTATTGTTGGAAATTGTTTTTTACTCGATTTATAAGAAAAATTGAAGCACGCGTGTGAAGACGGGGTCGAATACCTCCACCGTGAGCCTGCGAGTCGTAGGAGGCGACGAAAAAGGAAATCTCAAATCTGAGACAGTAAAATATGGTCGTGAGTCAGAATTGACTTGGACCCGAGAAAGACTGCGATGGCAAGGGCCAGCAGCATATACAAAAGCACACCCGTCTTCTCGTCAGAGAGGGCGCCCCACAAAAACAAGATCGTAACTGTCAAAACGTAATAAATATCTGATCATGATCCACAGATGGGGCTCGACAGCAAGCCTTACTGACTGACTGACCGTCAGTCGCAATGTGACCTTGAGTTTGACTTGAGTATTTCAGTTTAAAAGGACCCGCTATTCAGAGAAGACTTGAGGCCGGAGTAGAGAACTGGCCAGTGTTAGAAGCCGTTACCAGGCAACTACTAGTGTAGGCACTACGGGCTGTGAAGGACTTATAAAATTGTGGAAATCATCGATGGCGTTGTAATTACGTGTCATTACGAGTTGTGTGGTGAAGTGGTCAATAAATCCAATATCCAATCCGAAAACCCTTCGAGAGTACTCACATACGCGACAATTTTTCAAGAGAAATTTATTGTGTAAGTAAATTACAACCGTTATTACTGGGATCTAAGAAGAGGAGATACAAAAGAAACCCGGGCCGAGCCAATGGGAAGACATAAGAAACAAAGAATGACAGATATGGCAAAGCATAACTAACTTCTCTACTCTCGCAGAACACATGAAATATCCCTTGCAGAATTCGCTATTTCTCGTCGTATCTGAAAGAATAGCGCTTTAGATATTCTGCGAGGATATACGGCAACAGTGCCACTACTTTTTTACTGATCACAACTGTTTTGGGACAGTTTATGGGAAGGAGCTCCCATCTTCCGTATCTAGTGCAAGATATTTTAGCTACAGTTCCCTTCCCACATGCACGAATAACAAGCTCCAGTATGGGACTTAAAGTTCTTTATGTTATTACTGTATCTTATTTATCCTGAAGCCACTGTAGTGCTCTCTCCGAAGGGAAACTAATTTCCCTCTAAAACGTTTCAGAGGTTACGTTATACATTGAATAGGCAACCTTAGAGAAGAAAAGTCCTTTATATTCAATGAAATATCTCTTATTTAACCAATCGGTATTTCCACGTCAAACACGAAGACTCGTACTCAGAACTGAAGACAATCAAGGCTGGTGTCCTACAGGGAAGTGCATTGGGGCCAGTCCTATATCTACTTTACATTAATGTGCCCACTACGTCGAACTGTACTACAGCCACGTTTGCAGATGATACAGCAGTCATGGCAGTAGGAGGGACTGTTGAAAGTTCAACTCAAGGCTGGTGTCCCACAGGGAAGCGTACTGGGGCCAGTCCTATATCTACTTTATATTAATGTGTCCACTACATCGAACTGTACTATAGCCACGTTTGCAGATGATACAGCAGTCATGGCAGTAGGAGGGACTGTTGAAAGTTCAACTAGAAATCTACAATTATCTGTAAACAAAGTCGCCCTCTGGACAACAAAACGGCGAATTAAACTCAACGAAGCCAAATCAGCACATATTGACTTTACAAACAAGAGGATTGCACATTGCATAGGAAGCTGGGTGGGCCCCAGAGCCGGTCTGGACTACGATGAGAAGAAAGCATTCTTGACACTACAGAGACTCGAACTCCGGCTCCTCGGTTGTCCAGCCCGTAGCCAATGGCTGTAACGACTGCGCTATCGTGGCTCCTTTGGTTCCCTTATGTTTTAAATGAAACCTTGTAATTTTCTAACAATGAGGTAACCATGAATGAGAGTACGTGGTGATGACCCAAACTCAAAGATGTTTCAGACACAGTACACATAAACAACATATGCCGGAA
Organism: Cryptotermes secundus; assembly: GCF_002891405.2. NCBI lineage: Eukaryota > Metazoa > Arthropoda > Insecta > Blattodea > Kalotermitidae > Cryptotermes > Cryptotermes secundus. The sequence goes on along the minus strand of NW_019738961.1, from coordinate 86,075 downwards.
TACAAAAACAGTTTGAAGGAGTAACATACTGTCATGTGATTGAGTGACTATGGGTGGGGTTTGGAATGGTAATTGGATTTATTTAAACTGTTACAGAAAGTAACTACAAATAACTACGGCAGTCTCACTGAGTTATACACCCCAAAGTTCACTGTAACCACAGCACACATAAAGTCTTCTCAGTTTACTCTGTCTTCAACATTCGTTGCCTGGCGAAGGATCCCATCAATGTCTCCTCCTCGCGCTTCTACCGGCTGGCGACTGTCCAACCAGTACTCGAAGTCAGAGACAGAGTTACTGTACGACTGGAGGTTTACAGCCAATCAGTTCGTCTTGGCGCCAAGCCCCTAGAGGCTCACGACCAGACAATTCAATTTCTTTTTTGCAACTGAACCTTACGGACATGGTTTTCATGTCACATCCTCTCTGACGACAAGATGAGTTCGTTTTTTATGAACATGCTTGTCCTTTCATGAAGTGTACGTATCGCACATAAAGCATGTTATTGGAAAGTCTTCCTTGTGCACTATAAACAAGTCCTCTGTCAGTCCAGTCTTTGCAGAGCAGATTATGCCTATCTTACGTATCTTATGCTACAACGGCAACTTATTCACTAGAACGGCAGTAATCTTGACCCCCACCAAGCTTAAGCCTCTTATATTTTCCATAACCGGCTGCTGTATCTCTGCTTATCTCGCAGTCGTTGCCAAGCAACGGGTCTACATTCCACAATATTATAAGATAAAGGTGATGACGTTTACTCTTGGAAATAAATTACACGATTTGTAAACACTTGCTACCAGTCAGTCCAGAGCCTTCGGTCTTCTCGTCTGCTGTCCAAAAACATAATAATTAGAATATAGAAAACTTTAATTTTGCTTGTGGTTCTGTATGGGTCTGAAACTTGGTCTCTGACATTAAGGGAGGAAGATAGGCTAAAGGCGTTTGAGAACAGGGTGTTGAGGAGAATATTTAGACCGAAGAGAGATGAAGTGACAGGAGGTTGGAGAAAACTGCATAGTGAGGAGCTTCATAACTTGTGCTCTTCAACAAGTATAATTAGAACGATCAAGTCAAGGAGGATGAGGTGGGCAGGGCATGTAGCACGAATGGGGGAGAAGAGGAATGCGTATAGGATATTGGTGGGAAAGCCAGAAGGAAAGAGACCACTGGGAAGACCAAAGCATATGTGGGTGGACAATATTAAAATGGATCTTAGAGAGCTAGAATGAGATGGTATGGATTGGATTTATCTGGCTTAGGATAGATACCAGTGGAGGGCTCTTGTGAACACGCTAATTAACCTTCGGGTTCCATAAAATGCTGGGAAATTCTTGAGTAGCTGCAGAATGGGCGGCTCCTGCAGAAGGGCTCAGCTCCATGAGTAAGTAAGTAAGTAAGTAAGTAAGTATGTAATGTAAAAGTAAAGGTAAAGTTATCGCTGACCTTATTTAATTAAGCATCAAGATTTCAAGACGTATCTTGTGGAGGTATAGCTCCACCTTTCTTGACTTCGGCACTAGTCGGAGGTGAGTGATGAGCTTCATGCCTCTGCTGCTTTACCTCCGGAGAAACAGCTCCCTGTACCCATTGTATAAGAGGCTGTGTGGGCCCCAGAGCCGGTCGCTATACCGACTGAGATTTCGCGGCTACACTGTTTTAGTGCAGCAGACCGGAGAAGGGAGTCGGTAAAGAAGAATCACGAACCCAGAGGGTTCAGTGGAAAATGAGGCTATCTCTTAAGTCAGTATGCTTACTGTCAACTGGGTTGTGACGCCGTATATCCTGATAGGACTTTACTGGGAATAGCCTCCCCACTAAGAATTACTATGAGGTTTGAGGTTCTATCTACTGACACCGTGTATTTCGGTAGATAGTTGCCAGTATTAAGAGACAAAGTTGTCCCTGTGCTTAACTAATTAACCATTACGCCAGGAAGGCGTATGGGGGGGTGCATGTATAGATCCACAATTTCTTGAACTGTGCGCTAATTGGATAGTTACCAATATTTCTGAGGAATATGCCGCGACCATGTTCAGGTGGCAGGATGGAGGCAACGAATTCCTGCGTAACGTTTGTTAAGGCCAAAACTGAAATTAAAGTGAAGAGGTAAATCTGGAATAAGTAAATACAAAAAAAAAGTGAAGGCTATACATTTTCTTTGCAGTTTCCGTCCGCTGTAGAAATGACATCTTTCAAACGTAGGTAAGGAAACGAAATATTGCCTGTTCAGAAGCTCGGTCAGTTTACAGAATTTACGGCTCTTTTCGCTTCATAAATCCCAAAAGATACGCGAAGACAGGGCTTGGGGGGAGTAAAAAATAGATTCGGTTTTATTGGCCAACTTCTTGCGGAAGGATAGAATTTTGTCAGCTATCCTAGCTCTTGGTGAAACCTCTGCGAAGGAAAGAAACAGCAATAAAACTAAAGTTTATTCCTACTGTCATTTAGGGGCACGCGTAGCGTAGTTGTCTGAGGCACTACGCTACAAGCCGGAAAGTAGCGTGTTCGATTCCAGATGAGGTGGATTCTTTTCAGTTGACCTAATCCTTCCAACCACACTATGGCCCTGGGGTCGACTCAGTATCTAACAGAAATGAATGCATGGAATATTATTGGGAGTAAAGCGCGGCCGGCGCGTAAGTCTGACAATCTTACCGCCATCTGTGTGCCGATTTTCTAGAAAATGTGGGAACCTAAACATCTCGAAACCATATGGGCCTCCACGGCCTGTTACAGGGATAACTTTACTTTCATTTTTTTAATACTGTTACTTATTTGGCAGGGTGTGACTACAGAACGGGTATGGGTTTAATAAACAAATCAAAACCTGATTCAGGGGGAAATTATGAGTTGACTGAATTCAGGTTATGCTTGCTACCATTCAGTATAGAATCTTTTTGTCTTTTGTCTGCTGTCTAATAACATAAAAATTAAAACGTACAAAATGTAACTTTGCCTGTGGTTCTGCATGGGTATGAAACTTGGTCTCTGACATTAAGGAACATAGACTGAGGGTGTGAGAACAGGGTGTTGAAAATATTTGGACCGAAGAGAAATAAAGTGAAGGGAGGTTGGAGAGAACTGCATAATGAGGAGCTTCATAACTTGTACTCTTCTTCAAGCATAATTAGAATGAACAAATCACGGAGGATGAGATGGGCAGGGCATGTAGCACGATTGAGGGAGAAGAATAATGCATATAGGATATTGGTGGGAAAGCCAGAAGGAAAGAGACCACTAGGAAGACCAAGGCGTAGGTGGGCGGACAAGATTAAAATTGGTCTTAGAGTGATAGATTAAGATGAAGTCGTATGCACTGTATCTAGCCCAGGATAGGGAACAATGGAGGCTTTTGTGAACACGGTAATGAAGCTTCGGGTTCCATACAATGCTGGGAAGTTCTTGAGTAGCACCACAATTGGTGGCTTCTCAGGAAGGTTCTCAGCTCCATGATTGAGTGATGGGTCGAATACTGGATTTATTGACACACTTGTGCACACCACCCGGAAATACAAGCGATTACAGTGCTATTGTTAATCTCCGCACTTCATGAATCACTACAGCACCCTCTAAGCCTCTTCCAGCCTGCTCTCTCTTAACCAGCCGTAGCCGTTCCCTGTTAACGGTTCCTAACAGTGGAGATTCTTCAACTCCTTGCGGTGAGATCCTCTTGTCACAGCCACCTGTGCAGAATCCTAATCATTTTCCCCCATCCAAACTGCCAACTATCCTGAACTGAAATATAGAGCCATATTTCCTTAGCCTCCCTCACCGAGCTCAACCGAACTGCCAAACTTCAACTATATTTCAATTGTCCTCTCAGCTAGCCTGGGGTCCACGTTATATAGCCTCGGGGCGGACCCAGCAGGAAACACCACTTTCAACAGTTCCCTCTATTCTTGTAGGCGTGCTTACCGATCCGTTGCCTAGAACCAGCCGTTTGTTAATTCAACTATTGCACACCAACGGCGGAGCTCATTGTTTGTTTCAGCAGTGGATCTATACAACACACTACAATTGAAATTACATTTTGGATTCCATGTCCCAAATTTTCGATTAATATTAATAAAAAACGCAATTTAACGCTGTTTCCATGCGTAATTAAGCACCACGCTATGAATGCGTAGAAGTTGAGGTATAGATCCACGTATTCTTAATTTTTTAACCAGATGAAAGTGAATGATAAGTTTCACGCTCTGGCAGCTTTACTCTAAGGGAAGTAGACACCGATATCCATCAGATAGGAGACTGGGTCCGCTCCGGAGTCGATCTGAGCGCTGTGGAGAAAGAAAACTCTTCTACACCTGTCTAGATTCAAACCACAATTCCTTGGCCCTCCGGCCCGTGGGCATTTGCAACAGCAATAACTATACATCTTTATAGTGAAGAGGCTTTGTGTTTCCTTGTGAGGTAGAGGCTAAATTTAAAGTATTATATAGATGAAATCCGAGCATAAAATTGTAGGTGTTTGTGAAATACAAAGATATATATTCAAGGAGTCTGAAGGTCTTCAGGGTAGGCTACAAAAGGGGAAGGGGGGCTTCTTCCCGTGTTTTATGCTCCCCGTGGGACATATCTCACGCAGCCCTGTAGCTTCTACTGTAGCCAAGTGGACGACAAATCTTACTCACGTTCGTGCTGAAATGTTGGCCACTTCCTGGTCATCGTAACAGACGCTTCTATCCTCCACTTATCTCTAAGTGCGAACAAGCAGTGAGCCAAAGAAAGAGGAGAGGTTAAAAAAAGGTAATAGAAGAAGAAATGTGGAAGATGATAGCTAGAGAAAAAACTACCAGTGTTACTGTCATTACTTTACAGAATGGGATGATATTTTTTACTTTGGAATAGAAGTTTTACAATCAAGATAAAACTTTTTATGACCATTAGTTATAACCGCAATTTTGTATCGAAATTGGTTTCTGGGCCCTTAAGAGGATCTACTTGCTACCTCTGAAGGTGGATACATTTCTTCAATAGGGCATTACGTACTAATGGTCATCTAGTTTTTATTGAAAGCAATTTGTCGACAAGTCTACATGTCACTTACGTTTCCAAATGTAAAAAGCTAATCGAAGATTCAGTACGTTAAATCAATGACCCACCAATAACCTTGAGCACAAAGAGAATTTTGAAATTGGAATTTATAAAACGTTTCTTTCCGTATAAACTACGTCAAATGAAACTGCAAGATTTTTGTATCTAAAGAAGGGCTGGTGAACCTGAACTACTAAAAAACAAACTTAAATTAGCTAATTAATTTTTTTAAATTCGCATAGTGGGGGGTGGAGTCCAACTGGGTCCACTCGGCACAGGGGCCACTGATTGACCTATTGTAGCTTGCCCCGGGTGATTATGATGATGGAGAATTTGGTGGAATTAAGATTGGCAAGGGAAATTGAAGTACTCGTAGAAAACCCGCCCCAGCGTCACTTTGTCCACCACAAATCCCACTTGACCAGACCCGGGATCGAACCCGGGCCGCCGGGGTGGAAAGCCAGCGACTAACCGCTTGAGCTATGGTACGTCCTCAATTAGCTAACATGGTCTCCTACCACAACAAGGCGCCATCTCAGGCCAGAGATAAAGTAAATTGCCTCAAATTATGCAAAGCAGCTATACATATATTGAATTCAAAGTAGAGGACCTCCAGTTTCGGTGTAAAGTTTTTTCTCGCTGTAAAATACAACCACGTTACGAAATGTTATATATGGCCTTAGTAATGACTGAATTATTTTAAATGAATTAAGAATCGGAAAAGGGTCTAGTACGATGAGATGATGAGGGCATATGGCACCCATGACGGGGAGAAGAGACATTTTGATAGATCGTACTCAAGGAAAACGACGATTAGGAAATCCAAGAAGTAGATCGTAGGATAATACTAAAGCAGATCTTACAGAACTATAATGGAAGGGTGTAGACTGCAGTCATCTGACTGAGAATAGGAATTGTTATCTTACTTTTGTGAGCATTTTAATGAATTTTCGAATTTCATATAATGTTCTAAATGTCTTTACTAGCTAAACAACCATTAGCTTCTGAAATTAGGACTCAAATCCATTGAGTTAGTAACTTAGATTACGAAAGGTTATCCATCTTGCGTTCTCTCACTCTCTCGCACAAAAAGCAGCTAACGAATTACAAGTAATTTTATAAATTTGAGAACAGTGAAAATCTTCAATCAGAATATCCGGTCTCCCTTAAGATTTGAACAAAGTACCTCGTGAACACTAGTCTAGAGCGTCATTGCTACACAGAACCGCTCGGTATAACATTCATCCACTTTCAGACTATTATGTACCTCTATAAATATGAGGAAATAACGTGAAAGTGACGTCCGCTCGAAGTCAGTTGCAACTAGTTCACGAGATTGCCAACGGAGGCACCTCTTTACGACTTTCATCTAAGGTATGAATATAACATGTAATTCCAGTTGAATTGTCTTGCTTTTAGGTTACAAGTTCAGGGAGTTCCAGCTCACGAATTCAACGACTATAAGCCAGATTCCGAATCATATTTTGGCCGGTGGCTGTAGGAACTCCCATTTACGCATGCTCATTAGTAATAGGGTAACCCCTGGCTAATCCAGAGTTAATGGGAGGGGGTCATCCAGATTAAGCGATAATCGGGATTAGTGAAGCAGAAGGTATCCCCTAAAGACAAAAGAAAATGAAAACTTTAATGATAAAAAATAATGCTGATGAAAAAAATAAATAAAATTATCACTGTAGAGGCTTTATTTGACCAACTCTGAGGTCTAGTGGTCAGAGTTACTGGCTACAGATCCAGAGTTCCAGGTTCGATTTCAGACGCAACCAGATTTTCTGAGAAGTAGTGGGTCTGGAAAGTGTACACTCAGTCTCGTGAGGATAACCGAGGAGCTATTTCAAGAAAATAGCGGCTCCGGTCTACAATACCGAAATTAACTGACATGGAGATTCGTTGCGCTGACCTTGTGGTACACTCTATTCGCAAAAATTGGCACTAACTTCTCCGACAAACGGCGGTCGCTCGGTCGGTATAATTCGCTTGTGAATTAAAACCACGGAGTTTGTTTTATTTTGTTATACAGGTTTTTTTTTAAACTGTAAAAAGACAATACATTTACTCACCAACAGAAGACTCGAAAGTTGTACGTACTTGTTTTTCATCGTAATAATGAGGTTGGAAGAATCTGTCAAGTTTGTTTTCTTCTTTTCTGGACAGAGAAGTAACTCATTTTTGCATATTCTCATCCTGATTATCTTACATCCGGATTAGCGAGGATTTACTGTATTAAATTTGAAAACTGACAATAATACCGCCCGATATTCTTCGCACGACATAGCGATATTTAGTAATTCTACTGGAAATCGCATGTAAACACGACATTGTCCTCTCGAAGAACTTCCACTTCTACAGTGATGTTACTTTATCAAGGAAACCTGACTTGAAACTTAGAACGAAACTTCAGGAACATAATGTAATATTTTCATGACGAAAGCGGACTAAGTTTTTTTTTGGTACAGATTTTTATTAAACTTCTACTTTCTTTCCTCATTCATGTCACTCAGATGTAGCATAAACTCATCTTCTGTGAGAAAACAAATTAATAAGATTAAAGAAAATTCAAGATGAGAAATTCTTGAAGTAAAAAAAAATGCGCGAACTTTTCTAATTAGGATCGCCTCCATTCAATAACACATCCAGGTGCGTGAATTTCTAACGTTTCTTAGTTTTATACTTGTGGTACTCGATTTGATTCTGAACTGGTACACCGATTATCCTGAGCGGACGTCATTATATCCAAAAATAATATGAGGATACTAGCTAGAAACCAGCCACGACAACTTCCTTCATAAGTCCTTTTTTTTTTTGTCTTTTTCCTTGGCACTACAGCCCCAGTGGGCCTAGGCCTACCTTCATGAACTTCTCCGTTCACTTCGGTTTTTCTAGATCTTACACATTCGGTAGGGCTCCTTGGGCGGGTGATCAGCTCGTCGCAAGGCCTCTACCTGTACACAAACACAGAAAAACGACCACAAACATCCATGCCCTGAGTGGGATTCGAACCCACGATCCCGGCTTCCGAGCAAGCGAAGACAGTTCACGCCTTAGACCGCTCGGCTACCGTGACCGGCCTCGTAAGTCCTTTACATGTGACTAAACTCAAACTTCATCTGACATTATTCGACACGAACACAGATTTACGAACAACTTTACATTTTTATTAATTACTACTCAAGAGCTCGTAGAAATATCAATATAAAACGAAAATAAAATTTGGGACAGTCGCACAACAAGTAATCAAAATGAACAAAGTAGTGACTATTGTGTCAACATTTGTTTTTATGCGTTGTTGGTGGTATCGCTACATGTTTCGCCCTTTTCTTGGGTCATCTTCAGGCATACATGAATACTATTTAGCTTTTGAACTGCGCCATTAATCAATATGAATTCATACTGCGTTTGTATTATTATTATACACTGACAATTATATCTTCTTTTTAAAATCCATTTAATATCAAGTTTAATTTCTAGTTTTAACTATATTTGAACCATGTTTTGAAATTAGGATATAATTTTCTCTATGAAATTGTCATACAGACACATACGACTGACTCCAAAATCAAAGTAATAGTTACTTTATGTCTGGCGGTTAACCGCCAATCAGTTCGTCTTGGCTTCAGGCCCCTTGAGGTCCACGATCACAGATTTTTCCAGCTGAACTATTGCGGTAATAGTCCATATGTAACAACTTCTCTGACGAGAAAATGTATTTGTGTCTTATATTTCGCACATATAACATGTTATTGAAAATTCTTCCTTCTTCACTACACACAAATCCTCTGTCAGTACAAGTATTATAGAGGAGATCATGCCTAACTTACATATCTCATGCTACAGCAGCAGCTTAGTCATTTGAACGGTCGTAAGCTTGACCATCACCAAGTTTAAGCTTCTTATATTTTCACTGACTCCAAACTACCGTCGTTGTCCCCTATAAAGTTTCGGCTTCGATAACGTACAGAAAACACATTGAAAACAACTATCCTAGCCAATTCTCTGTTTTGACAGAGGTGTGTTTACGTTGCCTTTGTATAGAAACGGTAATTCTATTGTTTTCTGCGTATTCGTTGTCGCGAGAATGTGTTAGTGTCCCTGGCCTAGCAATGGATATACACTTATATCATGTACCTAATCTAACTTGTTACCAGTAACTGGTATAGTCGTTTATTAGCTCTTCAGTCATTTCCTTTAAAATTCAGTGTGTACGAAATATGTTGGGCATGTAGCAAGCATAAGAGCGTTCAGAATTACTTACTGCAAGGTAGACGGAGAGTCAGAAGAAAAGACATCATCTCAAACACTTAGGCATAGACAGAATAATAAAATTTCGAAGGACGGATACTTATCATCTCTGTCACTAGCATCAAATGATAAGACAATATATGATGAATTGCAAAAGGATCTGGGAGAAAGTGGTCGTGTCCAATCGAAGTATTTACACAGAATTTTCCTGGAAGGACTAAAATCACGAAATCTCGGTCACGAATGCCAATGTTCCAGCAGAGGCTCGAACCGAGCACCTCTCGAATGCGAGTCTAGACTTTTACTGCTCGGTCTGTTCTACCTTTATACACTGCTATAAGATTTACCATCGTACAAATATTGTATCTGTGTATTAATGCAGTTATGTTTCCACCTCAGAAGTTAGTGCTGATACTGAATGTAAACACGATTGTAGATCGTTAATACACTGTTAATACAGTGTTACTCTTACAAAGTATCGTCAAGTATCTTAACCCTTTGCACGCCATTTACTGACTACATCGGCTCGGGGTAGTCGCATTAAAACCGCCACAGCCGAAGAGATCGGTTCGTTGTTTATAAAATAGTATAAAATTTCTGTCACTAGGTGGCATGATAATTATACTGTAACGTGTACAGCCGCTGCTATTCAACGGCAGAGAGATGGGCGAATAAACGATGCCCGTTGCTGGGGCAGCGAATTCTTAATAAACGGTGTTATGCAACTCGTTTCTAGGGAACGGATCGGTTAACACGTTCCCTCGACAACATATACATACGCAACACTACAGCTACTATTGGAAACGGTATCTTCTAATCGGTCCGTGCAAAAGGATTATAAGGAAGATAGTTGGGGTGTTAGCCTCTAAACCATGTGGAGGCCGGAGGCCGGGTCGAATACCTCCACCGTGACCCTTCAGGAGGCTACAAAAAGAGAAGTCTCAAATCCGAGACAGTAAAATATGGTCACGAGTCCCAAGGGACTCGAACTCGAGAAAGACTGCGCTGGCAAGGTCCAGCAGCATATACAAAAGACAAACCCGGCCTCTCGTCAGAGAGGGAGCCCCACAAAAAGAATACCGTAACTGTCAAAGAGTAATAAATATCTCGTCATGAGCCCCTCATGGGGCTCGACACCAAAACTTACTTACTGACTGACTGACTGACTGACCGTCAGTCGCAATGCGACTTTCACTTTGACTTGTAGCCTCTTGTCTACAACAGACAAGCTACTCGAAAAAGTTATTCTGAAAACCGTCCAAAGGCACATTGAAAAAATGCCTCATTAATGTAGGCCAGTTTCGTTTCCGTGCCCGTCATAGCACAACACTTCAATGTATGAGGCTTACGGACCATGTAACCTTAAATTTCAACAATAACATGTCTACAGCTGCTGTATTCTTGGATACTGAAAAAGCCTTTGAAACAACATGGCACACTGGCTTGCAATATAAATTATCTTCATTAAAATTTTCGATAAGTTTAATCAAGCTTATTAGCTCTTTCCTTTCTGAGAAAATTCAGAGTTTCAGTCGAAGGTGAAATATCTACACCAAGGGATATACAAGCAGGAGTCCCACAAGGTTCTTTTCTCTCCCCCACACTGTACAGTCTATATACAGAAACGATACGCACCAAACACCTGGTGTCTATATAGGTCTCTTTGCTGAAGTCACCTGTATACACATGTACGTGACAGACCGCAAAGAGGGTTATGTTCTCAGAAAGCTTACGACCGTTCAAATGACTAAGCTGCCGTTGTAGCATAAGATCTGTAAATTAGGCATGATCTGCTCTGTAAAGCCTGTACTGACAGAGGACTGTGGGCGGTGCAAAAGGAAGAATTTTCGATAACATGTTATACATGTATTCATAAGAGACAACCCCATCTTCTCGTCAGAGAGGATGTTACATAAGGTCTATTACCGCAAGAGTTCAGTGGAGAAAATAAAATCTCTGGTCGTGGGGCTCAATGGACTTGACGCCAAGACGAACTGATTGGCGGTAAACCGCCAGTTGTAAAGCAACTTTGATTCTGACTCAGTTAGTTGAGAGTTGAGTTCTGCAAGGGAGGCTGAGAAGAGATAGCGCTATAGTTCATTTGTGGGATATTCGCCGGACAGTAACGACGTGAGCACAGAAGCTAAAGAATCTCCATTGTTGAGACCCGTTACCAAGCAACGACTAGGGAAACCTATAAAAGGCTGGAGAAGATTTAGCGTGTAGTGATTTGTAAAGCGTTGAAATTAGGGATAGCGTTGAAAGTGCTCGTAGTTCCAAGTCTTGTGTATAAGTGGTCAATAAATTCATTCACCAGTCAACACCCCGTCTATAGTCACACTTTAATGTGACAATATTATTGAAAATCTATATTTGAGCTATAGGATTATACCAAGTGTTAGCCAATGAGGAAAAAGTAAATCAAGCTCGATGTAGTTTACTAAGAGGATTGAATAAAATAAGTTTATCTCTCTCAGAAGAAATAAAATGTCCACTTCTACGGAAGGAAATGGTGGACATGTACGTTCTTTATCTTGGTGAAAACGTTGCGTATTGCGTACAGATCTTGCGGTTTCTGGCATGCAAATGTCGGTCAGCGCCTCTCAGTACGTCTCCAGGGGATAAGCACTGCCTCCATCTTACTCTCCAGCCAAGCCACAGGCTGTCCTTGAGGGTAACGATGAGATCCGCTTCTGGGGAATCAAGGCCCGTATGGTTGCATCTCCGCCACGCTCAGGAGCAATCCTCATGGGAAGTGTTCACAGAACCAAGGCTTTACTTTACCGTATCTCTTAACCCTCTAGAGAACATTGGTTTCTGAATTTAACTCCTGTTTTTCTCACAGAGTGCACGTTGTGTTCCATATGATTCTAGGAATAAACAGACCTTATTTTCCTAAGCTTCATTAATTAGCCGGTCTTTACAATGCACACTGCGTGTTTCCTATGAGGTACGTACTGAATTTGTAAATATTACTTCAGAGAAATTCGCTTCCAGTCATTCCAAATTTTAGTTCCCTTGCCGTGAAAGCCACTAAAACTTCTTTTTCCAAATTATACAGTCCACATTAATTCAGAAAACCGGAATTCCCTCTCACAAGCCACTGCTTATAAACATACTAACGTAATCGTATTCAATGTCACTCTTATCACAAGGAAGAACGGGCAAAGCCTGGGGGCCTTCTAACAACATTATGCTCTTGTAGATTCTAAAGGGTTCTGACGATGGTGGATGACACAGAATTACTGGGGTTTGGGACTTTTTCCATCGTCCGGAATTTTAGGTAATAGAGGACATGACGTTTCGAAAAATGGATCTGTTTCCGTCTTCAGGTGAGAAAGAAAGACACCTACTCAGTTGGGTCCCTTAGAAAGAGCTAATTTCATCTGAAGATGGAAACAGATCCAGTTTTCGAACGTCGTGTCCTCTATTACCTAAACTTCCGGACGATGGAAAAAGTTCAAAACCCTAGTAATTCTATGCTCTTCCTCCCTCCACACAATAAAGTGTCTCTCACTTATTATTTTTCACTGGATCTACTTGTCTACTATACAGTCACGATTTTATGGGCTGTAGAATGTGTTTGAATTGGTAATCAGACTTATTGAACACTTACAGAAAGTAACTACAAATAATTACGAGAACACACTGAGTTACACACTCCAAAGATCACTGTAACCACAGCACACGTAAAATCTTCTCAGTCTTCACTAGACGTTGCTCCGTAGCGGCTTCCAACAGCAGACGTTCCCCTTCCTCTGGGTTCCCGAACTGTCCTCATACTTCGGCTACTAGATTCTTGCAGCAACAGGTCACAAGAACTCAACCGCATACTCTAACTCACTCCACAACTAGGTCGTTCGACTGATATAGCCTCGGAGCGGACCCAACAGAAAACACCGTTCATCTTCTGTTGTGGGTGACGTGGTATCAAGCGTTCCATTGTAGCTGCACTGTTCCCCTGACGCCGGACCAAGTGGCAACAGCTCTTCCCGCACCTCTACTATTATTGTGTGAGGTGTTCCTCTGTTGCGTGTACAATCATTTTTACGCTAAGTGTTTACTGTCTCGTAAGTTAGTAAAGGCTCTGTACATGCTACAATACAGTCCATCTCTCTCTTCTTTCACACTGACCGTAGACCATAACTGGACCGAATGGCCAAACGAAGAAACGGAAAATAGCAGGAACAAGCCCACGACGAAACACTCGTACATGATCAGTTTTAAATGGATTGGCAACAGGCTCATAAAAGACTTGCAAATCTTCCGAAATTATTTTAAAATTTTCAAGAATAGTAGCGAATATGGGAATATACATATGTGTATTCCGACATATAGGTGTTTCTAGGAACCGAGGTGGCAAACCCTTTTCCGCGGAAATACGATTCTTGAACACAAACCAGCTCGTTGCTATGGAAACAACAGGCGTGTCCATAGATACAATCAAGCAACAAACATCTAGGATACCGCAACGCTATATGCGGCAGGCCAGATAAGAACCGGAGCATGCGCAGTAGAAAGGAGAGCCAGGAACCAAGTCATTCGTAGGGCCCGGATTTTTTGAAAGTGCATATGCGCATATTCAAATGCATATTTTGAGGGTTTTTGGTTGTTATTGCATATTCTAAATGTAAGAGCATATTTCTGCATATATGTTTGAAATTAAGGATAATTAAGGATGAGACAACCAATTTATGTGGCCGATGTATAGCAAATTTCCTAGTTGGTAAGCTACATCTTGTGGTGCACTCCTTCACGACTCACTTCAACTCGTTCAGAAAGCAACTTGTTCACTGAATTACGCACTAGGCGAAATTGGAGACAAGATTAAATGCAAGTTAGAAAAGGTGTTGAATTCGAACCCAGGGCTAAAAAAGATTCAGTCACTTAGTCGGTACTTGAGTGGAATTAGGGTATCTTTGCCAGATGAATGTTCCGAACCTTCGGCGCTGGTGTATAAATATTGTCCAATCACGTCAGTTGATACAGAAAGATCATTCTCAGCCTATAAATTCATTTTGACGGACAACAGACGCAGTTCGTCTCCAGAAAACACTTCCACTTGCCTATTGTGATGCTACTTTATGCAGTGAATGATACATGTAAATAGGTGAGTCTGAATAAGGTGACTTATTTCATAAGTGCATATTGTTTTGTTTTTGGTTCATATTTCCCGCTTTTTATCGCATATTTTAAGTGTTTTAGTGCATATTTAAGTGTTTTAGCGCATAAAGATCCGGGCCCTAGTCATTCGTAAATCAGAAAAAAGCCGTGAAGTAACGCGGAACCAAGTCAGAAGAGCAGATTAGAAGACAGCCAGAGTCCAGTCAGAATGGAGCGAGTCTTCTGCAGTAATTGATTGTGAGCTGCTGTAATTGATTGTGATTAAGAGAGATTGTAAAAGAAGACGTTAATAAATCCAGTCCAATCCCCGTTATTACTGGGCACGCAGCCATAAACACAAGACAGTACGTATACTCCTTTAGAACATGGAATCTAAAGCTCCTTGTTTCTCTTACAGAGTATCATCATCATCATCGTCAGTAATCTGTCAGACGACAGGTCCACAGTCTTTTCCAAAATAATTCCTCCACTTATTGCGATCTAGAGCTTTCTCCTTCAAATGACAGTATCCTCTTCTGTCCCCAAGGTCATCCAGCATCTTCTTACGTCTTCTTCCTCGTCTTCTTGTCACTTCTATCCGCCCCTCTATCTTTCCTTCAATAACTTCTTTTAGAAGGCAGTTTCTGCGTAAAACATGACCAATCCAATTAGCCTTCCGTTTTCTTATTTCGTGTAGGATATTCCTCTACTCACTGACTCTAATTAATACTTCTTCATTTCTCACATAATCGGTCCAACTGATCTTCCCCATCCTTCTCCAACACCACATTTCGAAACTTTCCAGATGTTTCTGATCTACTGCCCCAAGTGTCCATGTTTCCGCCCCATACAGGGCTATGCTCCAAATGTAGCATTTCACTAGTTTCTTCCTCAAATTTAAGTCCAATTTGCTGGTAGCTACTGGCAGGGCCTCCCTTGCTGGACAGGCCAAAGGCTAGGCATCAGACGAAGAGAGACATCAAAAACTGATGCCGGAAGCAGCGTCATCAGTAGCGACTTGAAGCACAAAGCAAATGATGCTCGAGATGGTTCAAGTTCGTATAGCAACAGGCGTGACCAGAGTGGTTTGAACGGCTGCTGTACTGCGATGTGGAAAGCAAATGCAAAAACTACCACATTATCACTTTTCCTGGATAGTCTCTTTCCAAAAACAGAGATTACAGAGTATATACAGAAAGAAATGTTCGTGAGATCTATAACAGGTCTGACAACGAAGCAACAGCCAGACAGGGATTAAAATTACAGTCCGCACATTTAAATGCCGGACTACTGGCTGAAGTCAGTTGTCCTGCCTTTGGAAAACTCGATCAAGGCTTTCCGTGGATTTATTCAGTTCTTTCGCAAATGCTCAGTTGGAAACCAAATTCCACGTTTCACTGCTTGCTTCTCACGCAGCTCTGCAGCTCTGCCAATGTTAACATCAACACTTCACCCCAAACCAGCTCTTTCAGTGTTGCACCAAAAATTCTTTCTAATGCGTTCCATCTAATGTTAATATAAAGATTGCAAATTTATGCAGAGAACCTCTCCTTCAAATTCTTTCCTTTGTTCATAACTAAGTCAACTTCTTGCTGTTTTACATCCCGCACTTACCAACATTTCACCTTATATCCAACATATATACAGAGTGTCCAAGTAGGAAATGTCAGTATTCTGGGAGATCATACTACCGGTCATTCTAAGCAGAATTGTATCTGTACATGTATCCTACCCCGAACGGCTTCCGAGATACAGCTATTTCACGGTACAGTACACTGTACACTGTACAGACGAGCTACACGCCATGTCCTCACACGAGTTGCACCGAGATAGAGCTATTTCACTGTACAGTACACTGTACACTGTACAGACGAGCAACACGCCATGTCCTCACACGAGTTGCACCGAGATAGAGCTATTTCACTGCACAGTACACTGTACAGACGAGCAACACGCCATGTCCTCACACGAGTTGCACCGAGATAGAGCTATTTCACTGCACAGTACACTGTACAGACGAGCAACACGCCATGTCCTCACACGAGTTGCACCGAGATAGAGCTATTTCACTGCACAGTACACTGTACAGACGAGCAACACGCCATGTCCTCACACGAGTTGCACCGAGATAGAGCTATTTCACTGCACAGTACACTGTACAGACGAGCAACACGCCATGTCCTCACACGAGTTGCACCGAGATAGAGCTATTTCACTGCACAGTACACTGTACAGACGAGCAACACGCCATGTCCTCACACGAGTTGCACCGAGATAGAGCTATTTCACTGCACAGTACACTGTACAGACGAGCAACACGCCATGTCCTCACACGAGTTGCACCGAGATAGAGCTATTTCACTGCACAGTACACTGTACAGACGAGCAACACGCCATGTCCTCACACGAGTTGCACCGAGATAGAGTTATTTCACTGCACAGTACACTGTACAGACGAGCAACACGCCATATCCTCACACGAGTTGCAAAGTGCATTGATGTTGACAGTGTAATTTTCAAAAATGTGTTATACTAGGTAAACTATTCCAACATTGTCACTTGAACAATAAATACCGGTATTAGAAACAGTACGTAATATCTCTTTGTTATCAACAGTTTTAGAACTGTACAGTGAAATAGCTTTACCTGAGATACCGTTCGGAACAGGACACTTCTACATACAAATATTTTTCTTAGATTGGCCGATACTGTGATCTCCCAGAATACTGATCTTTCCACCTGTGGCACTCTGTAGGTCCTGCAAACTTCAATGCCAAAATGTCTTCTGTTTCTACCTTTAAAATATAGTGCTCGTTATCAACTTTTCTCTCATCCAACTTCAGAAAGCTGGGCTTACCTCATCTTTATCATTCGACATTTTCCAGAGCTAAACCTCTAAACACGTGCCTCGCTTCTAAGGCCAAGTGGTAAGACCATGTTAGGCCATTTCGTCTAATTGATTCACAGTCATTTGTAGGGCGGAATTTGAACAAGAGTATGATTTTTATTACGTCAGTAGAAGGGAAAGGAAGTGTTACAATTGGTCGTGAATATCTGCTCTGTAAAGTTTGTATAACTGACTTATCGATCTTTCCAACCCTCCATCTAAATTCTCCTTACATTCTTTTCGTATTTTCTTTTCTCATCTGACATCCACTTCGAAATTTTTCTCTGGGGCACGTACTGCTCTGAGCCATTGTTTTCCTTCCCTTTCCACAGATTTTCACACGAGGAAAAGAAGATTTTACTAAGCCCAAAAGGCGAAGAACGGCTCAAGAAGTGGAACATTTCTCATAATCTGACTCGTATGTTACAAGCTAGCAATATATGTTGAAGAAATATTTTTTCATAAATTATAAACAAGTGTGGGATGTCAAGGGATTTAAAATAAGGAGAGGAAGCTAAAAAATGGTTTAACCAAAGAATCCGTCGAGGTCTCAGGCCCTATGCGATATTTCGTAACAAGTTCATTTTTATGGTGAGCTGTTAGCCCCACTACCAAGCTGGAGGACCACCCCTTGTCGGCTGCCCTCGACAGATTATTCAATATGTCTGTAGGCCGTCTCCTCCATTCGCAACCTGAGTACGCTTCATGCCGTAGTGACAAGGTGCTCAGGAGAATATTCAGATCGAAGAGAGATGAAGTGACAGGAGGTTGGAGAAAACTGCATAATGAGGAGCTTCATAACTTGTAATTTTCTCCTAGTACAATTAGAATGATCAAGTCAAGGAGGATTAGATGAGCTGGGCATGTTAGCACGAAATGAACAGGATATTGGTGGGAAATCCACAAGGAAAGGGACCACTATGAAGACCAAGACGTAGGTGGCTGGATAATATTAAAATGGAACTTAGAGAGATAGGATGGAATTTGATGGACTAGATGGATTTGGCTCAGGATAGGGACCAGTGGAGGGCTCTTGTGAACACGATAATGAACCTTCAAGTTCCATAAAATATCGGGAAGTTCTTGAGTAGCTGCAGAATTGGCGACTTCTCGAGATGGGCTCACCACCATGAAGTTAGTTAGGCCAGAAAAATCCCTTAGCCTCTGTTGGTAATCAGAACACAAGACTCGTACGTTGATGGTCCGGCCCATAGAGCAGTCACAATTATGTCTGAGCTATCCCAGGTCGTAGCTGTAACTGTTTCATTAGAAACCGGCATTACTGCCTCGAAGTACCAAGTTGAGTGGACGCTAAGAGCAATAAACTAGCAGCTCAGAGCCGCTTCAGGTATGAAGCACGGAGAAAGTCCCTTTGAAATGTACTCTTCAAGGTCACTTTAATTAGTGTTATTATGCTGCATATATAGAGGTCTGTTGTGCGTTTGCTTTGTATTTCTAATCAAGTTAATGGATTCAGAATTTGCTTTCGACAAATGAAAGCATTCAAGGGCCATGAACAAGGTTCAGAATCAAAAGTTTCCAGTCAGTCTTTCCAGTCCATCAGTGACTTTGTGTGCGCCTGCTCTTGTATTCGTGTGTACTGCACGTCTCTGACTTCTTCCAGATGCTCATTTCATCATTAAATGTTCCTCTCATCTTTGTCATTGATGTTGTAAACATTCTGATATAACAACGTTGTCTGCTTGNGCTAATGTCAAAGTCATTAAACCACGAGCCAAAACAACAATAAAAAGAAACAACAGCAACATAATAATAATAATAATAATAATAAGAAGAAGAAGAAGAAGAATAAGAATACTCGTCATAAAAAGCAGTTATTATTTTCCATACATTTTTATGTGATGATGCGTAAGGGAAGTGTTTCGACGCGGCTCATGGACAGGATACCCCGAAATGTTGTGTAAAATTACAGAGATTTTTATTTTAAGAAATTTTAATGATGGAGACGCCTCCCCAAAATAATCTTAAACGGAATGTCATAAAGGTAAGGCAAAGTTGTTTCTGTGCTTTAATTGTCAAGCATCCATTCATGACGACGTATGGGGGGAGTGGAAGTATAGCTCCACCTTTCTTAATCTCGGCACTAGGTGGAGCGGAGTGGTCAGCTCCACGCAGCGGACGCTTTGCCCCCGTACCAACTGAATAGGGCGCTGGTGGGCTCTGGAAGCGCTATCGACGCTGTGGAGAACAGGACGTCTTGTCATTATAGCATCAGAAAAACCTGAACTCGAAGTTTTGGTCTTTTGGGTTATGACGCCGAATATTTCGGAGACAACACGGTTCTGTCTTCAGGGTCGAAGAATAAGTTAAATAAGTAACTAGTCGAAGAATGTGGAAAGTTGAGATCCTTCTTTGAAGATGGAAGAGATACGCTTTATCCGAAACGTCAGTCATTCTGTGAACTGCATGCTGTTACAACCCAGAACACTGTACTCTTCATAGTCACCGACATGAAAATCTCAAGTTTAACACAGAACGTGGGGAATATCGTGAGATTTTCAGATTCTCAAGCAGGAAATTGAATGATAGTTGTATTCTGAAACGTGATGATACGCTGTTGGTACATAGGTAACAATGTTTCGAAGTAATTCGGAGGAATCTGCTTCGCTCTATTTTGGGACGTGATGCTACGTAGTTGGTATATTGCTAGCAATGTTTCGGAGTACTTCGGAGAAATCTGCTTCGCTCTATTTTGGAACGTGATGCTACGTAGTTGGTAGATAGGTAACAGTGTTTCGGAATACATCGGAGAAATCTGCTTCGCTCTATTTTGGAACGTAATGCTACGCTGTTGGTAGATAGGTAACAGTGTTTCGGAGTACTCCGGAGGAATCTGCTTCGCTCTCTTTTGGAACATGATGCTATGTAGGTGGCACATAGGTAACAATGTTTCGGAGTACTTCGGAGGATCTGCTTCGCTCTATTTTGGGATGTGATGCTACGTAGGTGGCACATAGGTAACAGTGTTTCGGAGTACTTCGGAGGAATCTGCTTCGCTCGTCTTCATGAGTTGAAAAGGANGGTAACAGTGTTTCGGAGTACTCCGGAGGAATCTGCTTCGCTCTCTTTTGGAACATGATGCTATGTAGGTGGCACATAGGTAACAATGTTTCGGAGTACTTCGGAGGATCTGCTTCGCTCTATTTTGGGATGTGATGCTACGTAGGTGGCACATAGGTAACAGTGTTTCGGAGTACTTCGGAGGAATCTGCTTCGCTCGTCTTCATGAGTTGAAAAGGACTCCTCTATCCTGAAGATTGAGGCAATGGTTTTCTTGAAATAATTCCATACTCTGAATATGGCGGCTGTGAATTTCTCCAAATCACCCTTTTGTCCTGAAGATGGAGGTAGCAAGCTCCTATGAAGTACTTTTCACCCTGAAGATGAAGATGAAGATCAGTTTTTCCAAAGTACTAGTCCACCTATAAAGTATAGGAAACCAGATTCTTCAGAGCACTTCTCTATCTTGATGATGGTGGCAATAAATTCACATGAAGCGATATTCTACCCTGAAGATTGAGGCAACAACTTCCTTCGAAGTTTGAGACAGCAGATTGCATCAATCTACCAAACTACATGGCGTCACGTACCAGAAACTAGTCCCCACTTTATTTCTCAGTTGGTCTGTAATTTCTGTTGAATATCTACACAGCGGTATTATGTTATCATTTATTCCCCATGTTCTTGTTCACTTTAAAACGTTTCCTTAGACTAAAATGACACTAATTCAAGTTTCCTCTGCTTTTCTTCATATTCCCAGAACAGCAAATGTCGCTGTACTTTGTCGTTTCGTCCGGTCTGTATCAGCCCGGGAGTGACGTCGTGTCCCTGGGGAGTGTAACTCCAACCACCGTGACTAACAGCCTTTTTACTTCTCTCTTCAGTCCCTCCTTGATACTCACTTCAGAGTAGCAACGTGTACTGCAGAATGTCTCTGTCATTCAGCATTTGGGTTGCTCCTATTTCTGGCAAAGGGTCCGGTAAAGAGATCAGTTAACCCGGGGATTTTCGGACTTCGTGAAACCGCTGTCCACTGAAAAATTATATAAACTTAACGTGATGTACGGCGATAGCTGTGATCCAAGTAACATTACAAGAATCTGCAGTAAACTACAAAATATATATATAAAGTCAGGAAAAATTCGCGAAATATTTAGCAAGAATTCTACTACACTTTTCGAAAGCACCTATAACTATCTAACTACACGAATACACGTATCTTCACAGTATGATCATAAAGGAAATCTTGACGGTTATACTGTCTTAATATGTAATTATACCAACTCCATGGAACTGAGCCTTTCTTGAGAAACCGCAAATTGTGCAGCCACTCAAGAAACTCTGAATATTTTATAGAACCCAAGGGTTCATTACCGTGTTCATAAGAGTCCTGCATTGGTTTATATCCTGAGCCAGATCGATCCAATACATACCACCCCATCCTATTTCTTCAAGATCCATTTTAACATTATCCACCCACCTACATCTTGTTCTTCCTAGTGATCTCTTTCCTTGCGGCTTTCCACCAGTATCCTATATGTATTCCTCTTCTCCCATTTTCGTTCTACATGTCTACCTTATCTAAGCCTCCTTGACCTGATCATGCTTATTATGCTTGGCGAAGAGTGCAAGTTACGAAGCGGTTTGAGGAGCTTCATAACTTTTACACTTCGGCAAGTATAATTTCAAAAGCACCTATATAATACTTAGGAGCCGAGATAGCGCAGTCAGTATAGCGACTGGCTACGGGCTGAACGTGAGGAGCCAGGACAGNGACTGGCTACGGGCTGGACGTGAGGAGCCGGGATAGCGCAGTCAGTATAGCGACTGGCTACGGGCTGGACGACCAAGGGGTCGGAGTTCGAAGGGTCAAGAATTTTCTCTTCTCCGCGTCATCCAGACCGGCCCTGAGGCCCACCCAGCCCCCTATCCAATGGGTACCGGGGCTCTTTCCACGGGGGTAAAGTGGCCGGTGCGTAAAGCTGACCGCTCACCTCCAACAAATGTCAAGGTCAAGAAAACATGGATCTATACATCCTCTTTCCCATACGTCTTCATGGGGTAGCGCTTAGTTGGGTAAGCACAGGAACAACTTTACCTTTTTACCTTTACCTCTATAATAGCGAGGTCGTCGAAATTTTCAAGGCGGAAAAATTCAGGGAACAAGTCCTCCGGGAGGGACTTTAAGCCGTGGCTCCCGTGTCGTAGCTTTACGGCACGTAAAAGAACCTCATATCTCCAAAGGAGTCACTGAGCCAAATTACGGACGTTTCCCGCCCAACAGCAGTCTCTAATACCTCTGGTAGATGGGGGAAGCATTATAGATACCTCTCAGCTAGTAGAGCCGGTCTCGCTGGCTGGGCGGGACTGATGGTAAGTACCAGTACCGGTAGTATATAGAGACTGGTAGAATATCATAGAGGGAAGCACAATGGACCAATACAGGTCTAAGTGCATGGGGAAACCCACCCTCTCCAATAACTAACTAACTACCTCTATAATAACTTAGTGACATACTGAGCACCAAATTTATGTGTGGCTACAGCTGCATTTCAAATCCTTCTTTCGATTTCGCCCTTGGAGTAAGTTGCGACATCTTCCGGGTCACGACCCACAGATTATGATGCAATCATGTATTACATTCTATGATGTTACACTGTGTATTGCAATACAAGTTTAAGGACGTTTCGGAGGGAGTCCCTTCATTTTAAGGGCCCAAGATTAAGCTCTAATTCTGCCTGCTGCTCGCTTCTTCCTAGCCTCACCCATCGCCCAGAAGATAGAGGCGGTAAACTTCTACCAGACTACACGGCATCACGCATTACTCTTCATAGTCAATGTCATGAGCACCTCAATACCAACGTAGTTCGTCACTTGTCGGTAAACACTCAAAGCACAGTCTTAACACAAACAAGAAGATATGATAAGAACTAATAGCCTATTTTTATTTATTACGACACGGATCGAATATAAAACGACGCCTCCAACAGTTATTCTATTGTTACGTGTGTATTCGTTATCGCGGTAACGTTTTTACCGTGCCGTTTCCTAGCAACGACAGACTGATGGGAGAGATTTATGAAGTGCACCGTTCGGGTTTCATGATATTGGGGTATGTAGACCTGTTGCTAGGCAACGATCACGAAATAAGCAGATATACAACAGCCGTTATTATGCAGCGGCCCGTAAACAGCAACAGATGAGAGATTTTTGTGCGAACCGTACCGAGATGTTATGAGTCAGTGAGTGAGTTGGTTTCTTGGTAAGTTAGTGAGTACGACGACTGCTGCAGTTCAGTCGCTGTGATATGCTGCTGTTAGAAGCTGATAGTTGAGGCTCGGTACAGTTCGGGAACCTAGTGGAAGGACAAGTTCGCCGTTAGAAGCCGCTACCAAGCAACGGCAGAGAAGACGTGTCTGTGGACATTAGTGTGTGTAGCAGTGAACTGTAAAATGGAGTCACGTGCTGTATCAAATAATCCAATTAACACAAGACTGCCCCAAACCCCGTCTATATTCACTCATGCACGTAACAATATACATACCAATTTTCTTAAAGATTGGCTAAGACTTTCAAGAGTTGATGGGGGGATACACAGACATACAGACAGCATGGCGACCTCATAAGCCTATTTTAATTTTTAGCCTACTTTTTTTTTTTTAAATATAAGTAGGCTTATACTTTTTAACGGCTGAATAAATCTCTATTAAACTTCTTTCAAGATAAGAAGAGTAAGCAAAAACTAAGAGTCCCCCCCCCGCAGTATAATTGTGGATATAATATGGTTCTCATAATATACAGCTTCATTTCCATAAATAACATTAATCGACTACTCTTGTGGTGAACAAGCAACATTCCTCTCCAAGTTCTACTCTTCTTTATATGTCTCACAGGCATTTGCCCATAATATTAACACCAGAATCTCGCCCTAATATACACGTATCAACATTCAATTATCTGCAGTCCTTCCAACGTTAATTCAAAGTCGTTCTAAACTTTTTTCCTTCACCCATAAGAAGTTCACTTCCTAGGCATTCCTAACCTGCCAGAAGACACAGAAAACCCTGGACTACTTGTGTACCAAAAGTCACAAATATAAACCTTGTGTTTGCTTAGAAAAATGCATCTAATTCTCAACAAATTAACTTATAGTCCATATACGTAACATCCTCCTAACAAGATCTCCGTGAGTAGAAATCTACGAAAACTCTCAGTCCTATGAGAAATTTGCATCAGAGCTGGCCAAATAAATTTCCTAGTAACTAATTCCATGGAACTGAATCCTACTTAAGACTATTCAAGAAATCTCCAGCATCTTGTGGGACCAGAAATTTCGTTTCCGTGTTTACAAAAGCCCGAAAAATAACAATAAAATTATATTTAACAAAGATACCGATGTAATTTAACACTCAGATCTTGAAAATCTAACCGAGACACAACCTCATGTCTACTAGATATTAACTTACTTAGAAAATTCGCTGTTGCTTATTTCGAAATGTGTTTCTCAGCATCAAAGTCAAACACTTTTGTTCGAGATGCATTTCTTTCAAATCCATTACTGATAATTGTCTCGCTTCACTTGAACACGAAGCCGCAGTTTCACGTAGAACTACTCTCTATGAAACGAAGGGGAGGTGCCACACAAATATCGCAGGAGGAATGAGACAGACAAGTCCGTAATGTTGGCAGTACTTCCAATAACGTAAATGTCAGCTACAGTGTGTGTGCTAGGGAAGTAGAAATGTCAATCAATCATATGATTGAACTCGCAGTTACAGTATTCTTCACCATTTTTTCCTTCCCTCATGCAATCCCCTAGCCTCCCTTTACTGCATTCAAGCTTAGTTGTGTGCGAAATGTTGCATTAGGGATGGTTACATTACGTGTGTCTTTCATAAGGAAGTAACTTGTAAAAAAGTAAAGAGAAGTTTTATGGTTTTAGCAAAGTTTATTACCTCCACATTCCATGTGATCTACAAAGATATTAACCCTTAAATTCCACTGGTTAGTATATGTACCACTTGCTTTAACATGCTAAAACTCTGCGTTCTAACCACAGACTTTTTTGTGTGTTTCATATGATTTTCACAACGAACAGCGATTATTTCCTTAAACAGTCTAGTCCAGTCCAGTAAATTGCTGATGACCCTCGCCAGCACAGTTTGTTTCGGGCCCTGACTGGGCTCATGTCCATATTTTATTTCCAGGCTCTTATGTGTTTTGAAATTGGGCCTCCTTTACGAAGAGAAGAGAGGTCACAATAAACAGTGAGTTTTCCCTAAACAGTCCAATAAATTGCTGCTGATCCTCGCCAGCACAGTCTTTCTTGGTTGCGGAACCTGTGGGGACCCATGACCATATTTTGTTCTTCTCAAGGATTTTACGTGTTTTGAAATAGGGCCTTCTTTTCGACGAGAGGAAGGGTGGGGAGTGACTCTGTTGACGCTCACCCTCAGTCGTTCCCTAAACAGCATTAACCGGTCAGTCTTTGTAATGGTGACGTAATGTGTTTCCTGTGAGGTACGAACTGAAATTTTATATACTAATCAGAATAATTTCAGCGCTTAAAGCGCCAAGACTGTAGGATTTGATGTTCATACAGATGAAAATATGAAGAATGCTACATTTTAGGATGCGACGTGTTGCACACAGCTTGAAGTTCACCGTCACTTCAGAGATACGTACTTCCTCTATCCACATGGTTTCTTTTACTTCTGCGTTTCAGTAGCCTGGAATTCGAATAAAGGAAATAACAGAAAATGACCTCATGGAAGCCAAGGAACTCGCTTTGCGTCGAGATTTTTCGATAGGTAAATTGATTCCCTTTTATCAAGCAACTTTACTATTTTTCCTTAACTTTGTTAGTTCCTTCCTTTTCGCTTAAGCCTACAGATCCAACTGAAATAACTTAAACTGCATCTCAGTAACCCATAGTCCATTGTCTGCCCTGTTGAAAGAAAAGACTGTCTTGTAGAACAGGGGGAAAAGTTTTCTTCATCGGAGACTTTTCCAGCTCCCTATTCTGTCTGTGTCGGCCTGCTCGACTCTGTTTGGTAGAAGCCGCTAACACTACAAGAGAATCATGCCGGGTCCCAGCCTCAACATTACAACTCTCTACCACGATTTGGAAGACGGTACAGTCATCGCTAGAAGTTTCATCACTACATTCCACCACAACTACCGAAGTAAAGCTTCAACCCAATTAATATACAGTAATATAGAAATTTATGAGACTTACATGGCACAAAGCAGGCATTAAGCTCATGCTGGTTTCTTGCTTAACTTACTTTGACTCTGAAAAAGGAGGTGATATGTTCCTGCGAAACGTCGGTTGACATTCAACGGACAATGCTGTGTTATATCCTAGAAGATAAAACTAGTTTTGAGAGTTACGTTCTTAGGGTATTTATTTATCTGGCTGCCATTCATTCCCGTAAAATTGACCAGAGAACACAGATCCTGATGGTGGTGCAGATGTACTGAGAAATTATAAGCGTACAATATTCACCTTAAATGGCCTTCAAACAGGGAAGAAAATATATCAAGTGAAAGACCGCTCCTTTCTCTAAACATTGGTGTGACACACCCAATNTTTGAGTTGTGGCCCGTCAAGGCTCTGGGATAAGAGGACTCAAGCTCTACCGGACCAACAAAACCCACATCCTCAATAAATTAATCCAAAGATCAAAAAACCCTGAGATTTAGCGCAAGAAAGAACAGCGAGAGCGACCAACGTGTGCGGGCGAGGTGAAAGAGCAATTAATAAGAACAAGGTAGGTGAAGGTGTTAAATATAAAAAGTGAGAAAAGGGAAAAGGAGGCCGGAACGGTTAGACATCTATTAACAGAAATATTAATTGATTAAAAACGAGCCAGTCTCTTGGGTTCGGTCGGTCTTAACCAAATTTCCCGGTTATACGACGTGGCAAACAAAATGTTAAGCCAGTATCTGAGGTTATATAGCTTAGAATTATCGAAAGATAATGGATTATAAATTGGGAAGTATGTGAAAGATGGTGTTCAATACCAAAAATTTGTGGCGGTATACCTGTATTGGCCTAGAAGGTATGAAGAGAAATATGAAATCTCAATCAAAAGGGAAGGTATCCCGACCTAAATTCGAACGAGGCACTTGAAAAATATAAATCAGAAAGGTTAAGGTTTGAGAAAATTTTCAGGTCCCAAATTTATGAGAATTGAGGTTTTCACAGCAGCAAAAATTCGTATTGTGGTCTTATGCATTATAGCACCGTGCTGTAGTCATGTAGATGGATCCCAAAATTTTGGAGCAAAATATTGCTGAAGAAGGAGGCAGAATATTACACTAAAACGTTTGTTATCCCTGCAACATTCCGTGGAAGTCCATAGGATTGTGAGACATCGAGGCTCCCACATAAGACTGATGAACGTGGAATTTTTTTAGTTTCTGAATAAACTAACCACAAATTGTCAATAAAAATTACAATTTAAAAAGTAGAATTTCGTGTCCATGGGTAAAATTAATTTTGATTTTAATTTTAAGTTAATTTAATACATGTACTGGATAAATTAAACAATAATTATATTATAATTTACTCAAAACGAAATTTAGAAATTCCAGGAGGTGCCTCGAACTAATAAATCCAGTTTCTGAAAGACTGATATACGTTCAGCTCAATAAATTATTTACGAAACCGGAAGATCCATTACCGCGCTTATAAGAGACCCTACCCTGAATTATTTTAAATCAGACCAAACGCCCCTACCCAATCTCTTAAAGACTCATTTTAATGCTATCCTGCCAATTAAGGTAGATATCCTCCCGTCAGGTTTTCAAACTACCTTCTTTTAAGCATTTGTAATCTGCTTACACGTGCTACATTTTCCGCCTATGTCATCCACCTCCATTACGCTTCTTGGGAAGTGTAAAAATTGTAACCGCTTCTTGCTTGGTCGATAAGCATATTCCTCCCAAATGTCGGTGAGTTTCCATCAAATTACACGACATTACATTCCATAATATAGCACTCTTCACAGATACAGCTTTGAGAGCCTCAAATCCAACGAGTATACATTACTTATTGCCACATATGGGAGTGTGGACGGGATTTGGATTGGCGATTGGATTTATTGACCACTTACAGATCGCAACTACAAGTAACTATAGCACTGTCGCTAATTCATGCACTCGTCTTCAGACTACAGCAGATACTAAGTCTTTTAGGATTGTTTTAACTAGCCGATTCCTAGTAACGGATCCTAACAATGCTCTCTGCTTATTTCTTTACCGACTGGAGAATATCTCACAGCTCCCAGGCTGGCGGCCATCTCACGCAAACCTCATACGCTTCTGATTGATTGAACTTAACTCACTGACGCCCCAACTTGTCTTGCTTATACTATCTCGACCCGGACTGCTTAGAAAGTACTCCTTCTCATTGTTGTAGTTCAATGGGTGCCGTGGGAATATGTTTGGTTACGAAGCCATTACTCAGCAAATGGTTGTCTTATATCTTATTATTCCAAGGTCATCGCCTAGCAGTGGACGTTTTTCGTACGTTCATTAATTAGCAACGGGTCTACATGCAACATTATGAATTCATCTCCTTGTTCCAACCTCCATCTTAGATTCGAATATTCATCTCAGAATTTCGTTCTCAGACGCCATGAATCAGTGTTATTTATGCACAATGATACGCCGAACTTCCCCCGAACTTTGTATTTTATTTGTCCGTTTCTTCGTCGTGCGAAGGGTTTTCTGATGCGCCATAATGTGATTGCACGAGAGTCAGTTACATCCGCCTTGCTCTTGCGGCATCTTCTCCGACATAAGAGTGAAGCATGTTGCCGATTCAAACGGCACGGGCGCTTGGAATGATTTCGTGCCTTTCTAGTGGGGTGGACCACTGTAGGCTATGACAAGAAAGTGACCGCATAATCTGCGAAGGCTTTGGACCCTCTGAAATACGATTTTATTTTAAATAATAGTAAGATTTTGGGGCACGCAGTAGCGTAGTTGATTGAGGCACTAAGCTACAAGCCGGAAGGTTGCGGGGTCAAGTCCCGATGAAGTGAATTCTTTTTCAATTGTCCTAATCCTTCCAGCCGCATGATGGCCCTGGGATCGACTCAGCCTCTAACAGAAATGAGTACCAGGAATCTTCTTGGAGAAAAGGGCGGCCGCTGAGTAAGGCTGACAACCTCACCGTCATCTGTGAGCCAACTGTCTAGAGAAAATGTGTGAGCCTCGACGTTCGACGTCTCACAACCCTATGGGCCTTTACGGCATGTTACAGGGATATATTTTAATATTAAAAATTTCAGTTCCTTCTTTCGTTCATTCTAATATATATTGGCGATGAGCAGATTTTGTGAAGCTCCTAATTATGAAATTTCTTCCATCCCCTTTTTGCTCGCACCCGCTGTGTTCCAACTATTGTCCTCAACACCCCGTTCTCGAAAACTCTCAGTCTGTGCTTTTCCATTAGTGAGACAGACCGAATTTCACATCCATATAAAACTATAGACAAAGTTATTGTCTCACATATTTTAATCGCTTCAGATAAAAGATAGGACAAAGGACATTGGAACTGTTCGAATTTGTCGGGGTTCCGGTACGGTTAAGAATTTCCACTTCTGCGTGTCGTCGAGGCCGTCTCTGGGGTCCACCCAGCCTCCTATCCAATGGGTACTTGAGGCCCTTTCAACGGGGGTTAAGCGGCTGGTACCTGAAGCTGACCACTCACCTTCAACTAGCTCCTAGGTCTATCTATATATACAATCACCCATAAGCGTTAGTTAAGTACAAGGACAACTATAATATTTTTATATTTTACTACTCGAACTTAATGGATTTAAATTTTTTATGAATTAATTTGTGATTTCTTACTGCCATTCCCAGTTATTTGAAGTAAAACCATCATTATTGAGCTCCATAAGAACGTAAGTAACGATGTAGATGTTGATAATACGAAGAATGTGACATTGTGTTTTTAAATGTTAAGTTTTAGACTGGGTTCAGTGTGGCAGCAACGTTAAGAGTATACACCTGATGATGGCCGATAGAGGCCGAAACATGTAGTGTAGAAAGAACAAGATCAAAGACATATAAATATATATTGTTTGCACTTAGGACGGAGTTTGTATCATTTAACGTAAGTAAGTAAGTAAGTAATTAGTGAGGAACATAAATGCTGTTTAAAAAAATGCATCCTTCGTTAGGAACTAGGAGAATCAAGAGACTTACATGCTCACGTAAACCATCCTGTGGACTCTAAAAATAAAATTTTCAATAAAAGTGATTAGGCCTAGAGTAATTAAAGTAACAAATGACAGTTACAGTGTAACGAAAGTTATGAATATAAATGTAAGANGGCGATACGTTCCTCCGAAACGTCGGTTAACACCACATATACACGGTGCCAAATCCCAGAAGACTGCTTTCTTCTTTATGAATATAAAGTTTCGTCAAAACCTATGTAAGGAAAGAAGCGATACATCTAAAATGTCCAGGTATTTATCTTAAGAAAATATGCCTTACAATGAATTCAAATGAAAAGAAAACAAAATTTCAAGGTAATAATCTGGACCGATCTCTTCAGACCATTATAATAAGCCTGTAGGTCCCGTAACATATGAAAATTTATAAATGACTGAAGAAATATTAACTTCTCAAAACCTTTCCTCCTTGGAGTCTGTCAGTCAGTTAGTACACAGATTAATATTAAGAATGTGATATCTGAGTTTCTCACAGCAGGGTTGTGACGCCGTGGAATCTGATACATCTACAAGTGTTTAGGAGTAATATACTGTGTTCATCTTCAGCACAGAAAGATAGAAACAGCAAGTTCTTGCTAAAAGTTGATAATCCTGTATCAAACTACAGAGTGTCACATGTCACGGAAGCTCCAAGAGAAAGGGCGCAAGAGTCAGTGAAGGAATTCTGACTCTGTGGTTCCACCCACGGAATACTCGCGTAAGCTCTTCACCAGACTGATAGCATATGTGTACAGCTATTTGTGCTGGAGTGTCCTGAATGCCATAAGATGTCGACCCTACCAATTAATGTGATTGGTTGTTCAAGTCACGTGGCAATGAGGAAATAGAGCCCCGAGACCCCCATCCGTGCATCTCTTTCCCAATTCACTGAATTCTCCTTCTGAGCTGCTTCAGAGGAATACTTGTGAAAGTAAGGACACAGAGACATCGATGAAATAGGGGAGGGGGAGAAGAAGATGCGAATAGAGCGAGGATTTGTGGAAGTTTTGGAATTTAGAGACGGAACGAGGAAATTGGCAACTTCAACCTCCATACATATGGAAGCAAACGAGACTCATACCATCAATCTTTCGCATTTAACCCCTTAAAGCAAGGCGGGTGCTCTATGCGCCTCCTGCTATAACGTTAAGAGACCTCTGCCGTTTTGTCAACAGGCTGTGTTTCTATTTCACGTATGGCTTTCGGAATAAACAGCTACATTTCTTTTCATTAAAAAGCATAAACCCCATGGCCATTACAATGGAGAATCAGTGTGAGTTCTTGATAAGTGACCAGTCGCTCAGTTACTCAAGGATTTCCAAACATTTTATGGACCCAGAAGGTTCATTACCGTGTTCAAAAGAGCCCAACATTGGTCCCTACCCTTAGCCAGATACATCCAGTTCATAAAAATTTATCACAATTATCTAAGATTAAATTTAATATTATCCTCCCACCTATGTCTTGGTCTTCCTAGTGGTTCTCTCTTTCCCACAAAAACCATACATGCATGCCTTTTCTCCCCATGCGTGCTACATGTCCCAAACATCCCACCCTCCTTGACTTAATCATTCTAATTCTTCAAGGTGTCCCAAAATTAAAGGTCAATTTTGCAGGAGGTCACAGTATCGGTCATTCTAAGAAAAAATTCTTGTATATATATATATGTCCTATTCTGGACGGTTTCCAAGATTCACAGTACACTGTACATTGTACAGACAGGCAACACGCAATGTCCTCACACGAATTGTAAAGTGCAGTGATGTTGACGGTGGAATTTTCGAAAATGTTTTATACTGTGTAAACTGCACCAACTTTTTCACTTGAAAAGTAAATACCGGCATTAGGAACAGTACGTAATATCTCTTTCTTATCAACCGTTTTGAAACTGTGCAGTGAAATAGCTCGGAAACCGTTCGGAATAGGACACGTGTACATATACAGTTTTCTTAGAATGACCGGTATTATGACCTCCCAGAATAGTGACCTTTCCTCTTGGAACACTCTGTATTTCACGAAGAGTCCAATTTATGAAGTTCCTCATTATGCAGTTTTCTCCAACCTCCTAACATTTCGTCCATCTTCGATGCAAATATTCTTCTCAGAACCCTGTTCTCAAACGCTTTCTGTCCACTTATGTACTAATTGAATTATTAAATATTATTAAGTAGAAATTCTTGCCGGTCACGGTAGCCGAGCGGTCTAAGGCGTACACTGTCTTAGCTCGCTCGGAAGCCGGGATCGTGGGTTCGAATCCCACTCAGGGCATGGATGTTTGTGTGCGTTTTTCTGTGTTTGTCTACGGGTAGAGGCCTTGCGACGAGCTGATCAACCGCCCAAGGAGTCCTACCATATGTGTAAGATCTAGTAAACTGAAGTGAAACGGAGAGTTTCATGGAGGTAGGCCTAGGCCCAAATTGGGGCTGTAGCGCCACAGAAAATAAAAGAAAAGAAAAAGTAGAAATTCTTATTTCAAAAGGTTAGAAGCGCTTGATTTCTCGTGGCTGTAATGTAACTAATTAAGCAGATTATCTTTGTACTCTATAGAATATTTAAATGAAAAACAATTTTTGTAAATGTGACATTTCAATGTTTGCAACATGAGCCGTCTTAAATCAAGTACAAATAATGGAAATTCCATTATGTGTATGGGAAACCCGGCGAAGGGTCCTATCCGTTTATGGTTCATTTTGCGAGGTTCTTAGCAGCTCAGACTCTATATAATGTCGAACGGTAAGGCGATAATGAATTATAAATTTTAAAATATGTACAAAGAAGCCACAGTGACATAACGTGGGTTATTGTCCTGGCGTTTGCCGGGCAAAGCTGAAGAAACCGCGCAAGAGCTCTGGCTGAAGAGACGGTTTCGAGGTCGAGATTTGAACCTAGGATCTTCAGAATACGAATCGAAAGCGATATAACGCCTTCTAATCCGACGACAGTCAACAGACGTTTCAGAGGAATATATCGCCTCCATCTTCAGTGTCCAAGAAGAAGCCGAGGGAGAAATTAGCGTGCCACCCGCATTGACACTGGCTTCTTGCTTTGATTACTTTTTATATTCAAGATGAAGGCAATTTGTCTCTCCGAAACGTCGGTTGGCTTTCAACGAAATACATATCCTTTTATCTCAGATTATAGTATTTTTAATAACCACCGGTGGGAGAACCTCAAATCCTAGGAATCTGTAGTTCTAGAAATACGTACAGGTGATGGATATAATATTAGAAAATATTTATAAATTATTTTATTATGTAATTATTGACACGAGAATTTATACCTTTATTCTTTTATCAGATATTTGTGCTGTGATGCCCCAAATTTGAGATTAGAAAGAGGATGGTATTACCCAAAAAAGCTAGAGACTTGCGAAAAGAGTTTCGCAGTTATTGCCGTAAATTGTAAACACCGGGACTGGCAAGTAGGTTAAGAATGTGAAGACTCAGCAAGTCTCTGTGTATTCACAAGGCAAGACACTTGCCTCACTCAGGCACTAGGGTACTCGTGATAGACGGCTTACACAGCGAGGAGACGCAAGGGGGTCCGCCCCCAACCACCCATGAGAGCCAATGAGGAGGTTATTATGAGGATTGAGGACACTGAGGGGAGAGTCACCCACCCTCTTACGTCAAGGCTGAATCAGCGAAATAAAATCATAAATTAGGGAATTTCGGGGGACTTT
>NW_019738961.1:45299-51106 GCF_002891405.2 Cryptotermes secundus | reverse complement strand
GTATGACAGAAGGAAACTCCGATATAGGAGAATCCTAGCTAAGGGTAAGCTAGGATGGTTGCGTTAACGCCTTACAGCATAACCAGTGGAGGCAAGGAGGGGTACCTGCACACCCCCGACGGCACGACGTTACCAGTAGTACCAGTTTACGACCTAACCAGTGGAGGCGAGGAGGGATAACTCCACGCCCCCCCTACTTGCAGTGTTACGGTGGTAGCAGAGGAGGCTGACTCCACGCCCCCCTGCACCACGGCATTAGTGGCGGCAGCGGGTGGGATACCTCCATTCCCCCCCTGCGCCGCTAGGGCATTACATGTGCAGAAGCGAAATATGTCAACAGATCTTCATTTTCATGGAACAGACCATAGGGTGTATTCCGTTTTCAGGAGATGCTAATCTCCCGGCTGGTCGTAGGGCGACCATTATCCTTTTAGTTGCTTATTCCACGTCACTGTCTTCAGCTAACACTACGAGTATATCACTCAATATTAGGATGAATCGTCAATGATAAATTGGAACTAATTTGGAGAGATACGGTCGTGGCCTATTCAGGATATTACTCCGGAATTTGGCACGCGGTAGCGTAGTTAGTTTCAGGCACTATGCTACAAGCTGAAAGACGGCGGGTTCAATTCCCGATGAGGTCATTAGATTTTTCAATTGACCTAATCCTTCCAGCAGCAATATGGCCTTGGAGTCGACGCAGCCTTTTAAAGAAATAAGTACCAGAAATCTTCCAGGAGGTAAAGGGCGGCCGGCGCGTAGGCCTGACAACCTATCCGACATCTGTGAACCGACTCCCTAGAAAATATGGGAGCCTCGACATCTCACAACACTACGGGCCTCGACGGCCTGTTACAGCGATAGATTTACCTCTTTTTTACCTTTTACTCCGGACTTTACATGCAATGACTGATGAAAACCATAGAATAACTCAGAGTCGCCAACGTTCCAACCTAGATGTTTACCTAAGATATCCGAATATCATTCTAGAGTGTTACCACTGCACCGCCCTCCTGAATATGTTTTTGTTTCCTTATAAAGTAATCATGTGGGAAGAAAAATTACGTATAATGTCGTACTAAAGTTAAAATTGATAGAGTTGCGTGGATGAAAACAGAAATTTGGAGGGTAGGAAAATTAATATGAGGAATAAATAAGGAAAAATTTCCTCTGCATACTTCTGAGTTGTCCGGAGACACAAGAATAGAGGATAGGATTTTTAAGTACAATTTTTCTGAACATGAACGATTAATTAGTATACAGAAACATAGCAAGTTATACAAACAAAACACACGTTAGGAATATAGCAAGATATTGAATAAAATGCTAAAATATTGTTATATAAACCCATTGTTAGGCAACAATCGCGAAACAAACAACGAGACAATATCTATTGCTAGGCAGCGGCCCGCTCACAATGGAAATACTGCTGGAAGTTGTGCTTTATTTTGTGGTCGGCTCCGAGGTTATATGACTCGGCCAACAGAGTTCGGTTTAGTTAGTGATTGCGATGCAGGTAGTGCAGTGTACTGGAAGCGAGTTGAGTTGAGAGTGGACAATTGTGAGACAGTTGCCAGTCGGAAAAATGTGAGCAGGGAAGCAAAGGACATTGCTGAAAACTGTTACCAGACAACAGGTGAAAGCACAGGAGACTGAGAAAACTTAAATGTGCGCTGTACCGAATTGCAGAGTGTGAAGTAGCGACACGGCTATAGTTACTTGTAGTTACTACCCGTAAGTGTTCAATAAATCTAATTACCAATCCAAACTCCGTCTATAGGCACTCATACAAGAGAAAATATGCTGAGGAATAATAATGGATTGTAGGTAGCAAATAAAATGTAAGAAATTATAGATCTGAGAGGGACAAGATATCGCAGAAAACAGATGTTAAAAGACATATAATCTCGCAGAGCTTTACAAATTAAAAAAAAAATCTCCGTGGTCTGTAGTCCGCAAGCGAACTATACCGACGGAGCGATCATCGCTTGTCGGCGAAGCTAGTGCCAACTTTAGCGGATAGAGGGTGTCGCGTGGTCAGCGCAACGGATCCCCATGGCCGTTAATTTCGGTTTTCTAGACCAGAGCCGCTATTTGCTCAATTATCCTCAAGAGGATGAGTGGACCCCGTTCCAGACCCACTACTTCTCAGAGAACCTGGTAGCGCCGAGAATCGAACCCGGGATCTCTGGATCTGTAGCCAGGAACTCTGACCACTAGACCACAGAGGAAGTCGCTTTACATATTAACTCAACAATAAATTATGTTCCATTACGTTTTTTTATCAATTAATCCTCAGTAATTCCAATTGGATGATAAATACGAATGTTGGGTCACTGGGAACGGATTTCCCTGTAGGCAGAATCTGGCAGAACACAAGAAGTTACGTCAGGCTATAAATTCTTTGGAGAGAGTGTTAAAACTGGATTCTGGCGAATATACGTGTAGGGATGAACCGACTTTGAAGTTATCCATTGCGGTATCTTCGCGTATACAGGTGGCGTCAATGGGAATTATTTAAGTCCACGTACGATTTCTCAGAGAGGCTAGCAATGGCAGGGGAGGAGAGACAGAGAGAGGGAGGAAGGGACGGAGGGAGAAACGAAGGATAAACCCCTGTGTCTAGAGGAACGTGAGAAGAATCCTTGACAGGCAGATTTTCCTTAGAGAACCCTAGTGTTCGGAACCCGGACATGGTCTGTAATGTTCAAAGGAAAGATATAAAATACTCGTATGCTTACAACGAGCTTTGAAGAGAATTCCTTTCCTGCTACAAAATTAAAAAAATAACGATTTTGATATTATATGAATCTTTCGATACTGCTTTTCAACGTATTGTAGCAAGTAGACCCGTTGCTAGGTAATGGCCGCAACACAAACGCACACAATAGAATATCTGTGCTTTCTGTGTGGTCCGTGCTGTAGCTATATAAGGAGCAGAGTGGAGTGAAACGAGTTCACTTGATTTCAGTTAAATGATGCGAAGGGAAGTACTTGGTTAAAGAACTGCTGGGGTTCAGTCCTTGTGAACTGTTGCCGTGAGAAGCTGGTGGCTGAGGCTGGGGACAGTTTGGGGACCCAGAGGAAGGGTAACGTCCATCGTTGGAAGCCGCTACCGAGCAACAGCTAGTAAAGACATGACTGTGGACACTGATTTGTGCGCGATAGTTATTTATAAAGTGTAGTCACGACTTGTATAAGAGTCAAATAAATCCTATCACGAATCCAAACCCCGTTTATAGATAAAGACACCCATATATTTGTTGTTGTAAACAAGGTGGGTAAGATTACGGGGTATGCATCAAGCATAGGAGAGAAGACGGTAGACTAGAAGGAATGTGGATAAGAAGTTTGGGGAGAAAACCCCGAAGAAACGAGTCCACCTGGAAGCTCTGTGTGTAAATTGAAGGGACTACTGAAATGGATCTTAAAAAGAGAAGAACAGGAGGGCCTGAACTGGATTCATCTGGCTCATGATACAGACCATTGGCTATTTAAAAAAGGTAATAAAATGCTGGGAATTGCTTGACAGCCTGAGCTGTAATTAGCTTCTCATGGAGTCAGCTCCTTGGAGTTAGTAGTCAAGGTTCTAACAAGGAATATTCGGGAGTCACGGTTTAGAATCTGTGACCAAAAACATTACAAGTTTGCAGAGGGATGTATGGTTATCCCTACTGATTCCGAGCGAATACTGCGATATTAGCTTCAAATGAACGTCCGTCTTTTCTTCCTGAGATACTGAGTTCCACATATATTCAATTTCCAAGCCCTGTTCAACTGATTTTAGTACTTACAAATGTTACTCCAACAGTGATAAGAAAACCTAGAAGCTTAAGTGCTGAGATGATGTGTCAGTATTCAACTGAGGATGGAGGAAAAATTCATTCACGGAGCTATATCTTTCTTGAGATACCACCAGTTGTGCAGCTATTCAAGAACTTCCCAGCATATTATGGAACCCGAAGATTCATTTTCGTGTTCACAAGAACCCTACGCTGGTCCCTATGTTGAGACAGAACGATTCAATCCATTCTTCCCATCCTATCTCTATAAGATAAATTTTAATATTGTCCCCACCTACGTCTTGGTCTTCCTAGTGGTCTCTTTCCTTCTGGCTTTTCCACCAATATCCTACATGCATTCCTCTTCTCCCCACTTCGTGCTATATGCCTTGCCCGTCTCATCTTCTTGACTTGATCATTCTAACTAGTGAAAGTTATGAAGCTCCTCATGCAGTTTTCTCCAACCTCCCGTCACTTCGCACTTGTGACACGAAATAAGGCTGACACAGCGAGGCAGGTGAAAAAATGGAGCACAATATTACGTATCTTCCGGGATGTGACAACATATACTGACGCTTCGGAGGAAGTGTCTTCATTTTTAGGGCCCAAGAGTAATCCAGCATGAAAACAGCAAGCAGAATTCCCATCGTAATAAACAGCCTGGATTATCAGTGTTACTGCTCCACGAGCTATAAATACTGATGTACCTCTACTATTACTGTGGTACTTTGATGGGAAACGGTTGTATTATATTTTGATTATCATTACTGACACTATAGCCTCTTATACACACATAAAACTTAAATAAAAATGACTGAGATGCGTTAATTAATTTATGCGCCATGAATATTATGTAGGATTTTATATACACCGCATTGGAGTGGTAGTGCTATCGATTTCACATATTTGTAAATTATATAGGGGTCATGCTATTTGGGGTGCTTCCCCATGGGACCCATAGTGGGGGAGAAGTACGAAGCGCCAATATGCAATGCGCAAGTACAGTAATATGATTTCATAGTTCTCAATAAGCAAATTGGGAGTCATGCGACATCGTGTTGACAACAGCGCCTCTATCGGGCATAGATGGTACTGGTACGACAAATGTGCTGTATAACTCACATGATCTTCTATTGATATCGCAACGAGTTTATGACTGCGTGACTAATAATAGAGGGTTTGGATTGGATGATTGGATTTATTAACACCTTGTACAATGTATCTAATCACAATCAATTACAATAGCTCGCAATCAATCTTCAACCGAACCCTTTTTCCTTGACTACTTACGACCCGCTCCGTTTTCGTTCTATGACTGATCCCTGATTTACGACTAGATTATTTATATAGTCTCGAGGCGGACCCACATAAAACAAATCCATACCCAGCAATGGATATAAGCGAACCACATATAAAACCCTTCTTTCTCTATTGTTGTATTTATAGCGCGGTGCATAACAACAGAAATTATCCGACTGTAGCCTGAGTATTCGTTGTTGCGGGAAACTGTTTACCGAGTCGTTGCCCAGCGACGGGTCTACATGTCACAATATTAATTTTGCTGTTTTTGACCAGTTGCTAAAATACTGTCGCGTATCGGGCGTATAACGCGGCAAATAACTTCACGATGTATTTGATGTAGCGAATTTTATTTTACATTCGCACTTACAATCACCCAAATTACAGATTTACGATGACTGCTATCTGCAGTATCACAACTAGTACACTCCAAATGCCAGAATACAACTGACTAGTTGCTGGCTAACTCGGAACTAACTCGGAGGTAGCTCGAGGACTGACTCGTAGGTAGCTCCACGACTGACTGACTGACTGACTGTGAATAGCCTTCACTGCTCCTTATGTAGCCTTGATCGGACAATTGTCGTCTGGTGCCTTGTTGCTAGCCACGCTGTCCGGAGTTGTTGACTGCTGCCTAGCAACCGCGATATCCCTCGGTGACGTCACCGCTGTTGATTCGCTTTGCATAGCTTCATGGTCGCGGGGACTCGGCTAACGTCGGCT
>NW_019738961.1:39229-45007 GCF_002891405.2 Cryptotermes secundus | reverse complement strand
CTTTTTCCGTTTTGGAGGGGGTCGTCCCCTCCACGAGGTCCAATCCTTTATCAGGTCTTTCGTCGGAAATTTCTTACATCGACGTAACAGCACTGGATGCGTTGTTTGCACTCGCTGATGTCGTTGTTCCTCCTGGTCTTCCAGCCACTTGCTGGCGCGAGACATTGGCACCAAATCCTTTCTCCGGCATCCGAAGGGTCCCTGGGGAGTTTCCTTCTTGAAGTCATTTCTCCAACGTCGTGCCACTGTCGCGCGACGGGATATCTTCCTGCAGATGGCAGCCAACTTTATCCGGGACGCATGATCTCCTCGGGTCCAAGATTTCCTGAAGATGTTCCTCTAGCGCCATGCCACTCTTGCAGAGCGGGACACCCCCTTGCTGACGACGGCCAATTTATTCTGGGGTCTACAACTTTCCGGTGTCGAATTCTTCATATTTCGTCGATGACGGTCCCTGCGCCTTTTATTCTTCGGTTCTCCGACCGGCATTACTTCGGCGTCTTGTACGGGTACCTCTCGTAGTTCTGCCGCCTCAGGTTTCCTGTTCGCTGAAGTCGGCTCTTATTCTTCGGGACGTGCCTCCCTTTCTTGGCAGGCCATCGTCACTCCGACCGGTATCACTATGGGAACCTCTTCTTGTTGTGCCGTCGCCGGTATCGTGTCCACTGGGCAGGCCAACGTCTCATTGTCTTAATTCGGAATCGACTGTCGGTTAACTACAACCGCTTTTCTTCTTGGATTTTTCTCCGTTACATCCTGGCAGGCTATCGTCTCTTCCAGCCAGGCATTAAAGTCGGCGTCTAATTTCGTCAGCATGCTATCTGCTTTTTCTTGATTGAATTCTAACTTCGCCAGGAAATCTTCTCTGTCTTTTTTTTTTGATGGTCTCCATTCGCACTCTGTCGGCATCTGCTTTTGCTTGGTTTGCCCTCATCTCTTCTTGATGGGTTTTCATATCGGCGTCTAATTTGGCCAGGAAATCTCTGTCTTTCCTCCTATTGGCCTCCATTTCTTCCTTGTCGACTTTTCTATTGGCCTTTATCTCTTCTTGATGGTTTCGGAACATTTCTTGGGTGTCTCTGATTTCCTTCAGTAGAAGTTCCATCATCTGCTGCATCTCCATTTTGTAGCAGAAGAATAGTCGAAGCAGTCGTAAGTTTAATTTTTCGAGGCATGTTTAAGCTCGTGAAAATTCTGACACCAAATTGTCACGTGTCTTGAGATCGAATCTCGTCGGTCACGTGTGTAAGTCCAAATCCCGTCGGTCACCTGTGTAAGTCCAAATCCCACTTCTGACACCAGTTGTCGCGTATCGGGCGTATAACGCGGCAAATAACTTCACGATGTATTTGATGTAGCGAATTTTATTTCACATTCGCACTTACAATCGCCAAAATTACAGATTTACGATGACTGCTATCTGCAGTATCACAACTAGTACACTCCAAATGCCAGAATACAACTGACTAGTTGCTGGCTAACTCGAAACTAACTCGGAGGTAGCTCGAGGACTGACTCGTAGGTAGCTCCACGACTGACTGACTGACTGACTGACTGTGAATAGCCTTCGCTGCTCCTTATGTAGCCTTG
This sequence comes from Cryptotermes secundus, assembly GCF_002891405.2. NCBI lineage: Eukaryota > Metazoa > Arthropoda > Insecta > Blattodea > Kalotermitidae > Cryptotermes > Cryptotermes secundus. Next base: position 43,417 of record NW_019738961.1, on the reverse strand, counting down.
ATCGGACAATTGTCGTCTGGTGCCTTGTTGCTAGCCACGCTGTCCGGAGTTGTTGACTGCTGCCTAGCAACCGCGATATCTCTCGGTGACGTCACCGCTGTTGATTCGCTTTGCATAGCTTCATGGTCGCGGGGACTCGGCTAACGTCGGCTCCGCTCGGCTCACTTCGACTCCGCTCGTGACGTCACCGCGCGTTGCGCGTTGCATAGCTACCAGGATGCGAGGTAATTACTCGCCTATTACAGCTACGTGCAGCTGGGGAGGTAGGGGTCAACATGTCACAATACATCAATATTTACATTTTTAATCTACTATCCTTACTTACTTACTTGCTTACTTACTTACTTACTCTTGGACCTGAGCCCTTCTGGAGGAGCCGCCAATTCTGCAGCTACTCAAGAATTTCCCACTATTTTATGGAATCCGAAAGTTTATTACCGTGTTCATAAGAACCCTCCACTGACTCCTATCCTGAGCCAGATCTATCCAATCCATACCATCCCATTCTATCTCTCTAAGATCCATTTTAATACTGTCCATCCACCTACGCCATGGTCTTCCCAGTGGTTTCTTTCCTTCTGGCTTTCCCACCAATATCCTACGTGCATTCCTCGTATCCCCATTCGTGCTACATGCCCTGCCGACCTCATCCCCTTTGACTTTATCATTCTAATTATACTTGGAGAAGAGTACAAGTTATGAAGCTCCCTTTATGCCGTTTTCTCCAACCTGTCACTTCACCTCTCTTCGTGGTCCAAATATTCTCCTCAACACCCTGCTCTCAAACACCCTCAGTCTATGTTCCTCTCTTAATGTCAGAGACCAAGTTTCACACCCATACAGAACGACAGGCAAAATTATAATTTTGTATATTCTAATTTTTATGTTTTTGGACAGCAGACGAGAAGACAAAAGGTTCTGGACTGAATGGTAGCAAGCATTACCCGAGTACAATCTCCTCTTAATCAAACTCAGATGAAAAAATAAAAGGAGGCTTACGAGATAACCTTGCTGTCTGTTCGTTTATGTATTTCTGGTTTTCCCGCATTCTTCCTGACAGCCGGAATAGTGAAGCCCTGTGCGTCTGTATGTATATCCCCTTTGTCGTTGCTAGGAAGCAGCTCGGTAAAGGAATCATTTTCTACGCAGTCCGTATCGTATCAAAGGAAAGTAGGCGACTAGTTCTTCCCAGAACTTCCTGTTTACATATATTTTTAAGTCCAAAATCTTTTTTTTTTTTCAAAATTTAAAGCAGCAGCCATCAGATAAGGCTCTACTCACAGCCCATCCTTCTTGCGAAAACTGACAGTTGCTTTACTAGTCACGAAATTTCCCACCTTTAAAGTATGAGTTTATATTGAGCCTCTCAGCATAAAGTCTTCATAGCGTAGGCTGTCAGTTGAAAGGGAACTGGGCAGAAGTAGTCGTGGCTTAACCGAGGCACATTCTCGGCGTTTGCGAGAAACCTACATGAGGATAATCGGTGTCTTTGTCTAGATTCGATCCGAGTTCCCCTTCAGCACGAGTCCAGAATATTACGCCTATCCCGTCCGATCTATTACATCCGATTGTTCGTCGATCGTGATCCAGGTTCTCCAGCTGTGCTGGAGCGTCCGTCTAGCGGCTTGGTAAGCGTCCGCTGAGGGAACCATAAACTTGCGATCACGTCTGGTCCACATATATTGATAACGCATCAGAAGCCACGTCGTGCTTGTGAGGTATCAGATAAATATAGTATATAAGCCTAGTTTATGTGAGGGAGAGATTTCTGGTTTCAGGGTAGAACTGTGGTTGTTAAACGGAATGTGCGCTGTATCCTCTGGTAGTCCCACTGCTCAGCGACACAGCACAGCTGTTGTGAAGAAATCTACAAGCTCACAGAAACCTGCAGTACTAGGTAAAATAAAGCGTAAACCCATCCCTGCAACAGGTCGTGGAGGTCTATAGGTTTGTGAGACGTCAAGGTTCCAATGTTTTCTGGACAATCTGCTCATAGACAGAGGTGAGGATGCCAGTCTTACGAGCCGGCCGCCCTTTACCTCAAGGAAGATTCCTGGTACAGACTGAGAGACCCCAGGGCCATAGTGGGCCTGGAAGAATTAGGTAAGATAAGGTTGTCCTTGTGCTTAGCTGATTAAGCATTACACAATTAAGGAGTTTGGGGGGAGTGAATACATAGATACACATTTTCTTGAAATCTCCACTAGTTGGAGGTGAGTGGTCAGTTTCACGTCCCTGCCGCTTTATCCATGAGGGAAAGAGCCCACCCTCGGTACTCATTGGATAGGAGGCTGGGTGGGCCCCAGAGCCGGTCCGGACGCTGTGAGGAAGAGAAAATTCTTGACCCTACCGGAACAAGATCTCCGATCATTCGGTCTTCCAGCCCGTAGCCAGTCGCTATACCGAATACGCTATCCCGTCTCCTGGAAGGATTAGGCCAATTGAAAAATCCAATACCCTCATCGGGAATCGAACCCACGACCTTCCGGCTTGTAGGATAGTGCCTCGACCAACTACGCTACCTCGTGCCCCCAACCAGAAAAAAATGTCGTCCAAATTTTGTTAAAGAGCAGGCTGATGTATTGGTAACTGTCGAGACTTGTTTCCTGGAGATTTGTGGCTCGAATCTCGGCCGAGACACCGGCTCTATTCGCTCAGGTTTTACGTTCTCTCCCTCAGTCACTCCAGGCGAATGTCAGGACAGTCACAGACAGTTGTAAAATAAACCACAAGGAACTTCTCATCTACGAGTAAAAAAGCTGTGATGGAGCAAGGGTTACGTACATGTAGATGTAGATTTTTGGGGGGGTAAATTTGGAATCACGACAATTAGACGGTAAGATTGAAAAAAAAACTGAACAGTAATAAGGACATGAACCGGAGAGCTTGGGTCCACAAGGAAGTACTAGCAATTCCTGACTAATCAGAATGTTAACACGGCAGCGTAAACCGCTGACAATGCGGAAGGGCTATATGAAGTGGGCCATAAGCACTATGGCAGACGGAAAATGCTGAGTAGGAGGAGGCGGCCTACCAAAAAGAGTTAACCCCTTCTCGATCGAAAACCAATAATCAAGCGACACCGACCCAAAATCACGTCAGGGTAGGAGGACCCCTATACCCGGAACGACGAGTCAGCGAGCAGAGGTTATGAAAACCCGAGACGAATCATTTTATGAGCTTTTTAGCTTTTCGCTTTTTGGCTTTTTGCATATTCGATCCGATTCGATTCGGATCTATTACGCTATTCTTATTAATGTCATTATTACATTAGTATTACAATCGTGGCCATGAGTGGACGCTGGATAGTGATGGCGAGCCTCCTCATCTTCAGCTCAAGTAAGTGAAACCATCTTTATATAGCCATGATCATTAAGTGTAAAAGTGTAACAGTGTAAAGTGTAACCCGGGAGAGATAGGCTAATCAAATGGGCTAGGTTCATTCAGTGATTCCAATCATAGAATGCCCGACAGCAGGGTGAGAGGAGGTGGACTTGATGAGACGCTGCAGGATTATTCCCAATGTAAGACGAACCGACAAACGTCGGCACAGTGTGTATATAGTGTATATAACGACGCAGGTAAATAGAATAGGCTAGGAATGTGTACGAGTTTCATTCAACCACACATATCCACGAGTGTTACCCTCTTCCTCAACGACTCCAGGACTTCCCAAGTTTCGGCGAAGTACGGTTTAACCCAGACAGTAATGCAAGCTAAGATAAGTACGAGATTTCTTGAAATAACAAGATGGTGGCAGCATACTAAACAGGGTGACGGAGAGGGATATTTTCACGCCCTCCGTCATCACGGCAGAAGATAAGTGTAGCGACAGCTCGAGAGAGATTCAGTGGCGGAAGCGGTGGAGGTATCTCCACGCCCCCCTTCACGCCATAACAGTGGTGGCAGCGGTGGGATACCTTCACGCCCCCTGCCACCGCGGCATAACAACAGCCATAGAAGGGAGGTAACAGGAAATAAACAAATAAAAATTTGTATCAAGCATGCAGAGACCTAAAGAAGAAAGTTTCAGGTCTGCGCATGCTTCATTCACCTTCGACATAGCCTGCTTTCAGTTATTTATGCAACTGTAAGCGCTCACGTAATAGGCGAGCCATCACCCCGCCACTCTCCCCGCGGTGACGTGCCGAGCGGAGCCGAAGTTAGCCGAGTCCCCGCATCCTGGTA
>NW_019738961.1:36849-37697 GCF_002891405.2 Cryptotermes secundus | reverse complement strand
ATCTACCTGCAGACCACATAGGAAGAGAGGCAGGAATAGCCTTCGTATACTGAATACGAGATGCCGATATAAAGTTCCAGCTGCTGCTAGGAGGTGAGAAGAAGGTAAACGAGGCCCTCCGACGAGCGCTAGAGCTGCAAGCGGTACTGATAGCAGCTAGACCTCACGAAGGTAGCACCAAGACATACCGGAGGTACCGATCGTCCCCCACCCATCGAGGAGACGGAAGACAACTAGGGTGCTGGGGTTGTGGAAAACTGGGCCACTTCGCGAATAACTGCCCCTACGAACAGGAAGAGTACCCAACCGTCGGGAAACGAGCGACGGCCGACGGAGGAGGGCGAACGCCGGCATATGCATTAAGGCCTCCACACTACGCACTTACCGTCAAAAGGGTGAATGCCAACCACAATGAGATGACGGCCTGCCAAGAGATAGAGGCACGTCTACAAGAAGGAAAGCCGGCCTCAGTGGACACGAAACCTGCGGCGGCACAACAAGAGGAGGTCCCCACAGTGATACCGGTCGGAGTGACGATGGCCTGCCGAGAAACAGAGGCACGTCCAGAAGGAGAAAAGCCGGCCTCAGCGAACAGGAAACCTGAGCCGGCGGGCTTACGAGAGGTACCCATATACGACGCCGAAGTAATGCCGGTCGGAGAACCGAAGAAGAAAAGGCGTAGGGACCGAAAGAAGCGGAATATGAAGAATTCGACGCGGGAAAAGATTGGACCCCAGAAGAAGTTGGCTGCCCCCCGCAGGAAGACATCCCGTCGCGCGACAGTGGCACGACGTTGGAGAAATGCCTTCAAGAAGGAAACTCCCCAGGGAACCTTCGGATGCCGGGAA
>NW_019738961.1:0-36152 GCF_002891405.2 Cryptotermes secundus | reverse complement strand
TATATCTGGAGTGTGTAATTCAGGGAGACTTGTATAGCTCCCGCGTTATTAGTACGTGAAGACAAGTGAATATTGTGTTAAGAGATTTTGTTGTAGGGTTTGTAAAGTGTGGAAACCCGTAATATTGTGATACTTAATTGTAGCCGTTATTTGTAGATTGTTAAATAAACCAATTAACCATCTCTACGGCGTCTTCAGTAACGAAACACGTTACACTGGTGTAACGTGCTTCCTTCATTTCAAATTATTAGAGCGTTTACTACAAAGATTATTGCTGTCTGGGTTACAAGACCGTGTACTCTCATTCGTTGCTTGAGCATCTTATTTTTCTAACCTGAATATGGAAGTAGCAAGTCCCTCCAAAGCATCTATGAACTATCGAATTACACGGTGCTACACTCCAGGCAATGGCACTGTTCTTATGCTATGCTTGGCTACTCAATTTAGAGCTAACTGTTGGTCTGACCTGCCGAATATAGTTGCCGCGCTGTCTATGAACTCTCTTCGCCCGCTCAAACGCTGGGATCGTGGGTCTCGAATCCCTTTCAAAGGCACTGATGCCTGTGTGGGTTTATTCTGTGTTTGTGTTGTTCTGTGCGTACATAATGGCCTTGCGACGAGCTGATCCCCCGTACAAGGAGTCCTACCGACTGTATATATGATTAAGAGCCTGAAGAAGAGGACAGGGCCAAACAGAGGGCTGTAAAGCCACTGATGAATGAAAATGAATCAGTTGATCTGAACTAATAAAGCCTTCTCAATAAACAGACTCGGAAGTAAGCTGAAATTTTTCTGTAACGTTTACACACTTCCTCAAGAGAAGATTACGGTAGCCAGATACAATGGAGATATTTATTTATATAAATGCGCTGGGGTAAGTACAGTAAAATGTAACCTGAATTTAACTGATATGAAGTATTTGCAATAAGGGAACAAACTAAATTGGAAGCGGATATGACTCCATTCTCTTGTAAACACCCCTCCATTTTCACTCGTTCATTTTCGTCCCCTACCCCTCTCTTGTCTCAATAGAACGAAAGAGAAGGATTTAAAGTTGGCATTTTGAACTAAGTAAAGTTGATGGCTTCAGCTCGATTTGGCTACACTGAGGGCATTATAATGGGTCTCTGTGTATCGTCTTAAAACGTCTCCCTCTGAAGGTTTCGCAAGTCTTCGTGATTCCTTTTGTTTTACGTTCGAAAACCCCGAAGTGTATTATATCAACCCCAAGTTCTATTCAACCAGAGAGGCCATTAAATTCTTGAGGGAGTCTTAGTGCTGGAAGCGTTTATTCCAGTATTAACAGAGAGAATCTGAGATGCGTGTAAAAATAGAAAGACTCGCCAACAGATGAAAATTTGTGGCTTCGGGGATATGACGGCCTATAATTCGGCAGGCATCTACCATCGTTTCTAACGAAACAGGTGCTTCCGTCTACAGGGTAGACGATTCAGTCAAGAATGGAAAATAGTGATCGGCGTATACAAGAGAACGGGGATTGATGTCAGAATGCTCGGTCTCATATCCCAGGGGATATACAGAATGTCCCAGGAGGAAAGGTCAACATTCTGGGAGGTCATACTATTGGTCATTCTAAGCAAAACTCTATATGTACACGTGTCCTATTCCGAACGGTTTCTCAAATAGAGCTATTTCACTGTTCAGATCCAAAACTGTTGATAAGAAAGAGATATTATGTACTGTTTCTAATGCAGTTATTTTATTGCTCAAGTGACAAAGTTGATATAGTTTACCTAGTAAAATATATTTTCTAAAATTCCACCGTCAACATTAAAATGCAGTTTGCAACTCGTGTGAGGACATGGCGTGTGGCTCGTCTGTACAGTGTACAGTGTCCTGAACAATGAAATAGCTCTATCTCGGAAACCGTTCGGAATAGGACACATGTACAAATAGAGTTTTGCTTAGAAAGATGGATACTATGACCTCCGAAATATTGACCTTTCCTCCTGGGGCACCCTGAGTTTAGAGTTAAAATGGTATAAAGATAGTTGTCCCTGTGGTTGACTAATTACGCACTACACCATGAAGGCGTATGGGGAGTAGATGTATAGATCCACATTTTCTTGACCACAGCACTAGTTGGAGGTGAGTGGTCAGCTTCACGCCCCGGCCACTTTACCACGGTACCCGTTGGATAGGAGGCTGGGTGGGCCCCAGAATCGGTCTGGACTAAGTGCATAAAATTCTTGACCCTACCGGGACTCGAACTCCGTCGTCTCTGTCGTCAATCTCATATCCAGTCACTATACCGACTACGCTATTCCGGCTCAGCGAGTTTAGAGCTACCATAAAAGCGTAAAACTCTCACACCGAATCGCTTAGGGTAGCGTTGACGCTCCAGGTTCATCAGTTCGAACTTCGGCACCGGTCATCATGACTGAAAATTTATGTAGTCTTCCTCAGTCTCTCCAGGTATATTCGGAGATAGTACCTCGAATAGACCACGACTTCTTCCTTTTAAATTCCTTTTAATCCATCATTCATAATCATCCTAAAATTCGACGTCATAGAGTACAGATACTGAGGGTGTCGTGAAGTTACCCATGAACCATAACAAATAGTGTGAGTCCGGATAACCAGCGTCTCGACGTCTCTCGAATGCCTCCGAAGGCTGAACGCTCCTTCATGTGCCCTGTCGTTATTTCGTTTGAACAAACTAGGGTTTGCTGGGTGCTTCTTAGTAACCCGGATGTTCTCCCTAGCTGTTCGACTTCCTCACACATCCATCGTGTGACTGCATCATGAACAAAAAGTATTCTTCAGTAGAGAACTGAGACGGCACAGAGAGGCCCAATCGATCTATTGGTACTTAACGAACCAAGCTTCCCAAACGAACAATGTAACAAGCGAAAATCGATGGAAAATGTAATGAAGTGAACAATAAATAAGGGAGACAAGAGAAAAAGTACGAGGAAAAGAAGAAGAATTAGTAAGAGAGTAAGAAGGACAGAAACGCAGAAATATTGTAGCACATATGCTCAAAGCAAGAACTGTAAAGCCAGAGAAACATCAATTGCTAGGTAACAGCTATGTAACACGTAACAACTGAGTGATTGAATCGGTGTTTTATGTTTTCTCTCGTTAGAGAATGTTATATAAGGACTATTAGCGCAAGGGTTTCGTTGAAAAAATCTCTGATCGTGAGACTGAAGGGCTTGACGCCAAGACGAACTGATTTCCGGGAAACCGCCAGTGTAACTTTGGCTTTGACTTACAGGGTAGTCTTGAGTGTGTACTCCGTGTGGAAGCGAGTTCGAATACCTCCACCATAGCCCTGTGAGTCGTAGGAGGCGACGAAAAGGAACCCAGTGCCTGGGAGTATAACTGAACCACCCTGTTCCTGGGGGATATAAATATGGGGATCTGACCTTCCAGGTTCGGGAGTCTCGTATCTGAGACAGTAAAATTTGGTCATGAGTCCCGCAGGACTCGGACTCGAGAATGACTGCGCTGACAAAGGCCAGCAGCAATTGTAAACAACAGATCCGTCCTCTCGTCAGAGAAGGAGCCCTACATCAACAAACCCTCAACTGTCTGGCTATAACAAAAAACTGGGAATGGGCCCCAAATTGGTGCTTGACACCAAGACAGACCATCCGACTGACCGTGGGTCGTAACATAACTTTGACTTTGACTTTACAAGGGAATCTTACAGGTTGGTGTGAGATGGCCGCCAGCCTGCGAGGACGTGAGCCCGGGAGCAGGGTAACGTCCACTGGTGAAGATACAGCAGACTGAGAAGACATAGCGTGTGTTGTTGTGAATTAGCGATAGCGCTATGGCTACTTGCAGTTACGATCTGTAAGTGTTAAATAAATCTAATTATCAATCCAAAGCTTGTTTATATTCAGTCATATATGAGAAACCGCCTCTGTGGTCTAGTGCTCACAATTCCTGGCTACAGATCCAGAGGTACCGGGTTCGATTCGCGGGGCTACCAGATTTTCTGAAAAGTAGTGGGTCTGGAACGGGGTACACTCAGCCTCGTGTGGATAATTGTGGAGCTATTTCAAGGAAATAGCGGTTCCGGTCCATAAAACCGAAATTTTCGGCCTTGGGAATTCGTTGTGCTGACCACGCAACGCCCTCTGTCCTCTAACGTTGGCACTAACTTTGCCGACAAGTGGATCGCGCTCGGTCGGTATAGTTCGCTTGCGTACTAAAACCACGGAGTTTGTTTGTTTTTTCTTTATGAGAGGGAGAAGAGGCGAAATAGATGAATAAGAAAGCAGAGGGACTGGGAGGAAGATGAAAAGAAAAGTATCTAAATTTAGATCAGGTTGTTCGTCAACTTTTTCACTAATAAAGCAGAAGCACAGGGTGAAATAAATCCTCAAGCTCAGTTTAGTGTGACGAGCAAGATAAGTTTTACCTGTAGTCTTCATTGCCAGTCTCATTTTTGTGTTTTATTTGCAACAGTAACTCCTTCAGTTCTCTCCCTCTCTCCATCTCTCTCTCTCTATATATATATATATTTATATCTATAAAAACATATGAGACTGTGTAAAGAAGTTGGGATAAGCAAACGTAAAAAGAAAGATGCCCAGTCTATTTCATTTTATTTACCGTCTCTCAAAGTTCATGGCAAGAAGCTCTAACTCTCTCTCTCTCTCTCTCTCTCTGCATTCATTGCATGTCGGAAACTAGAGGTTTATGACTTGCCAGCGTCCGGTTTTCACGTTATTTCTGCAGCACAGCGGCGAGTATGTATCATAGCGGTAACTTTAGTGGTTAAAGTTTATGACTCATAAAGAAGATTCCTCGGTTTTCATATGCAACTCAAGATATATGTATTTCACTGAATGTTCGACCTATGTACGAAACGGAACATGATAATATCTCGTCTTTAACTTGGCAAAACTTCACACGAACATATATTCAAACCCGGAATAAAATATTGTGATTTCAGAAAACCGGTCACAGTATCCGAGCGGTCTAAAGCATCAACTGTCTTCGCTTGCTTTGACGCTGGGAACGTGGGTTCGAATCCCACTCATGGCATGGACGTTTGGTGTTTGTATGCGTTTAGTCTGTGTTTGTGCTGTACTATGTTTAAGTAGAGGCCTTGGGACGAGCTCATCACTCGTCCATGTAGTCCTACCGTCTGTGAAAAATGAATATGGAATTGAATGAGTGGTCTGAGTCCTGAATGGACTAGGAGAGCCATTGGAAAAAGAATTCAGAAAAGCTACGTGATACTTGTTTTTCCTAGATCGATACAGGCTGTGAAAACGAATGTTCACTTTTGATACAGTGCGCCTCACCCCCGGTCGCAGGCGTTCATGTTATGCAACTTCTTCCTTAAGCAAATTATAAAACGTAACAATATGATTTCCGATACGGACGATCAGTCTGCACCTACGGATATTTGGAATAAGTACTGTGACATGTAGACCCTCGAAATACATGCACGCAACAACAGAAAAAGTATTGGAAGAAGTTTTTCTATGTGGTCCGCACCATACCCAGTGTTAGTCAACGGGCCAATGTACAATCATTCTGACACGTGACACGTATTTTCCGGGAGATCCGACTCGAGTTTATATAACGAGATACGAAAAATAATTGGGAATTCAGTTCAGTACTTAAGTTCAGTTGAGGGTTCAGCCGTGGAGTGTTAACAAGCGGGCAACAGAAGATAAAGAATCGCCATTGCTAAGATTCGTTACCAGGAAACGTCTAGTGAAGACACTGCAAAGTAATAGCCTTTGTGGAGAGCTGTTATCAAGTAAAGACTAGTGGAATTAGACTGAGAAGATTAGTGTGGAGTGATTTGCAGTGTGTAAAGCAGCAATAGTGTAATAATTATTTGTAGATACGACCTGTAAGTGGTCAATAAATATATTCACCAATCCAAACCCCAGCTATAGTAACTAATAAACGTGATAATAGTAATCCTATATGCAGAATACGTAACAACAAATTTATCAATTTGGTAAGGATCTAAGATCGCGTATTTATATTAAGGCACATTCAATCAAAATTTTGTATGTGATCCGAATTTCTAGCGGAGGAGAGTATGAAGGTTACTTCATAGCGTGCTCTGAGAATTAATGCCGTGCGGTTTGGTAAATAATTATCAGTGTTTTGGAAGAACTTTTACCGTTATCTTCATTGTGGAATTACTCTACACTTAAGATAATGGCTGGAATATCCTCCGAAATATTCTTAACTATCGGATTGCACACAAGACAATATTATAAAATATTCTGTACGAATTTTTTCAACATCTCCCTGCGTGCTATATGCTGCATCCTCCGTAATCTCTTTGATTTTATCATACTACTATAGCAAGTGTCACGTAACTTCGAACAAGGCCAAGAGTAACCTTGAATGCGCAGAAGAAAAATTACAGACGAGGGCGCGTAAAGTGTCACGCGGCCAGTGGAAGAGCGAGTGTTAAGAAACTCCTCCCACCACAAGCTATGCGCGGGATTTGACTATGAATGCGGGGCCTGGTTCGAAGTTACGTGACACTGTCTATAAAATCTGGCAAAAAGGCATATTATGCATCTCCTCATTACTGAAGTTTCTGCATCCTTCTCTCACTTCCTGTTTCTTAGATCCAAATATTCGTCTCAACATCCTGTTCTGATATATCCTCACTCTATAATATTGATTCTGCTCTTTGGTCTTTGCACGGTGTGGGTGTGAGTGCTGTTTCGACGCTACATTCTACATTCTTCTTTAGGTTATAAGCGAATATGATGGACGCATGTTAGCATATGTATAAACTTTCGTTCAAAAGTACTCGGGGGGGGGGGAATTAGGAGACTGTGATCTGTGCAGTCCAATAAGGACAGTGGAAGGAAAGATATATCTAACGGCCCTTTAAGGGCCAGAGTGTGCGGCAAAAGACAGTCAAATTGTGTTCGCAAGAGGTCACATCCTGCTCATTTTGAACCTGCGATACGATTCCGAAACGTTATGAAGACTTCCCACACTCACACTATTCAAAGACACAAGAGGAGACTCAACATAGAAAAATTACCAGCCGTGAAAGCTTTAAATAAATGCCGCAGAACATGTTTCCAATCTCTGCTTCATATCGTGACTGATTTTCTTTTTGAATCGAAGAACGCGTTATCACGCCCGAAACTTTTGAAACCTGTTCACAGCTATGAATACGGGAATCTGAAAGGAATAGGTAAATTCAGGTTCCCTGGTGAGCACATGGACATGCCTAGTTTCGAGAATATATACGGTAATATCATGTAACGGGCATAAAATCCCTGGGGAGTGAGTACTTGAATGTATCTCGAGAATGCAAATGGAAGAAACTGGATGTAACCCACATAAAGGGCAAGAAATAGCGCAGCTGCTTGCCAGATTTTGTGGCTGTTATCACATACGGAGATGTCGTCCGCTCCTTGAAGACGTGCTTTGATTTCTTGAGTGGCAGGAATTTAGGATATCTCTGGGATATGCCCGAGGTTCACTGGGAACTAAGCTCACATATAACATGGCGTTTACTATGCGAACAATTCTCATAAAAGTGACATCATAACTTCCATTAGACTCATTAAAGCAACGCCGTAATTACTGTGTGAGAGTCGATGTAGAATTTTAATGAGACGACCAAGCTCAAGTTTGGCTTTTGTTCAGAAAGTAGCGAGTTGGAATTTTGGACGGAACACCGAATATCTTCACTGAGGATTTCTGTGGTTTTCCTCAGTCCCGAAAGACAAACGCCGGGAACGTAAGTTTTATACAATTGTATAGAGTACAAAAGCAAGAATTTCAATAACATGCTATATGAGCGACGAAAGGCCAAACATATTCATAGGAGACAAGCCCATCTTCTCATCAGAGAAGATGTTACATGAGGACCATGACCGTAAGGGTTCAGTCGAAAAAAACATCTCTGGTCGTGAGACTCGAGGGGCTTGGTGCCAAGACGAACTGAATGGCTGTAAACCGCCAGTCGTAAAGTAACTTTCACTCTGATTCTAACTAGGCCTGCATTTAAATTACAAAATTCTTGATTCCTTTTATATCCATTCCCTTTCATTTACCTCTATCATCAAATCATTCAATGCCATATAGAGCTACTTTGATGACTGTGGCTTGTGTTCTTGTTTTGCCTATTCTGTGGTCCTGAAGATTGAGACGGTACGTTCCTCTGAAACGTCGGTAAACTTAAATCAGTCCCCATTGCGAGTGACATCACAGAAGACAGCACTGTTCACAGCCGCTTTCCTGAGAATCTTGTATCTCATCTTAAATTACTTTGTTTTAGCGTGTCTTAATCATTCCAGCACCAAACTTCTGGAGCAGAACATGTGAACAATGAAACCCAATTTGCTGAAATTGTAAGCCTTGAGGAAGGGTCTCACTTTATCACGAATTCGATGACAGATAAGTTTAAGTCTTTTACAATTTGATAACTAACTAACTGACTGCCTTCATGGAGCTGAGACCTTCTTGAGAAGCCGCCAGTCAAGCAGCTACTCAAGAAAGCCCCAAAATTTTATGGAACCCGAAAGTTTATAACCGTGTTCACAGGATCCCTCCACTGGTCTCTATCCTGAGCCAGAGCAATCCAACCCATACCACACCATCATATCTCTCTGAGATCCATTTTAATATTATGCACCAACCTAAGTCTTGGTCTTCCTAATGGCCTATTTCTTTCTAGCTTTCCCACCAATATCCTATATACATTCCTCTTTCCCACATTCGTGCTACATGCACTCTCTCTTATCTTCCTCGACTTCATCATTCTAAACATACTTGGCGAAGAGTACAAGTTATGAAGCTCACAGTACTTGGCAAAGCCTTAAAACACACGTTAAAATATATTTGCATTTGAGTACAATTTCTGCACAAACGAAAAGAAAAGAATAGTCCAGAGGCGGAATTTATAAATCGTAATATTCGAATTTGGAATTAAGCGTCAATTCCCCCCACCCCACACATATTGAACATATTTAAAGTGAAATTATATAATATTATGTTATAGTCCATTCGGTCCTAAGTGTTACTATGGATTTGCATGGCGTTTCCCAGCGCAGTTTAGCATCGTCATGAACACGTACTTTACACAGAGATTCTCCCTTTTCTTCCACTATTGCTACATAGTAGACTCTTGCACACTAAATTGATCCCCATCAATAGGAACTGCAGAACACTGACATTACAGTCATGTGTTCAGCACAGGAAATTACTGTTGAAAAACTATTTTATGCCTTTCTGAAATGTACGTAGAGGGTTTGGACAAAATAGTGGAAACACTACAGATATTTTAATTTAATTATTGTTTTTCTGTCTCAAGAAAATAACTACCAAAATCTCATTCACTTTTATTGATATAATGTGTATTTTGCCTTGATGGTACGGCAGTGTGCTACATGTTTCCGCTTTTAAAGCCATCATCAGGCAGTATATACTAACAAATATTCTCAAACTATAGAATTGCGTTCTATATGAATTCATATATTACAATATAACAACAGTCAGTAATGTATCTGACTTTACATATAGTTAATATATTCAGCATTTCATTCAAATTAATATAATTCCTATAAATATATTAAAATTGGAATAAAAGTTTTATATAACTCAAATTTTAATATCTGCATAGCAACGACACTACATGCTACAATTCATACTATTTCGATCAAACGCGGGTAAATCAAACCCGCACTCACAAAAGCTGCTGGAAGGTGAGCAATGTAGCCTAAACGCCCCCGCTGGTAAGGTGGTCAAATTATCTAAACACATTAATTCACCATTAGTTCAGAAAAACGAAAGCCGCTACTTCTAACGATTTTAACATCTCTTACTAGAAGGAAGAGCAGGCGAAGCATGGGAACCTTATACCAAAATAACGCTCTTTCTCCCATCAAAACTGTGTGTCTCTCACGACTTTGCGTTTTTCACCTGCTCTTCTACTATGATTTCTTACCTCTATCTCTCATTTGTTCTTCAAAGGGTTAGCCTGGATCCCTTTAATATGCAATGTGCAAGTCAATATCTTTATTATACCACATATATTTAGAGCCATTTGTTACTGATACAATTCAGGAAATGTGATTTTAGAGACTCCATTTCAGGCGAAATTCGTGGTGATCACATCGCTAGTTCTCTCCCCTTCTCATGAAGTATAAGAATATTTATTGCGCCTTAAATATATCTGCGGTTTGGTCATCGTGAGATAATGACTTAGATAATTATGTAATCAGAAATTTACTGCGAGTACATTCAACTTTCAACATATGACTGGGATAAAGAGATTTTGTTCTAGGCACGGAGATTTCCTTCCATCAGGCTACTTACTCGAAGGAGTTTTAAATAATCTTTACCCTACGCTTACTATCCTCACCCTACCCTATATTTCATCCCTTCCCCTTATGATGCGAGATACAATTCCTGTTCTCCACATGCACTAGACAAAATTTGATTTGCTGGTCGTGAGAATAATCTGTTTGTGTGCTTAATGGTTAATGGTCATTCATTTCTACTGGACATTGATCGTCCGGTAGATGACGTCACCGAATGGCTACGATTATCGCTGTAATTAAAACCCACCGCGTGCATTTGACATTTTTAAATGGTTTGTTTAATTCTTGTGTCATCCTAATGGGTGTGCCACTTGTGATAAGCAAATCGCGTTAGGTTCGCGTGCGTGTGTGTGGGGACGATGGGGCGGTAGAGGCTGCTCGCACTCTGGCTTTATCCCAATGGGCTAATTAAAAAAACAGCCTCTAACAGAAATGAGTACCACGAATATTCCTGGCGATAAAGGGCGGGCGACGTATAAGGCTGACAATCTCACCGCCATCTGTGAGCCGATTGTCTAGAAAATGTGGGAGCCTCGACGTCTCGCAAACATATGGGTATCCACGGCTTGTTAAAGGGACAGCTTGACTTTTCTTTTTGCCTTATGCAGATATACGAAATCGGAACTTGGCTATAGTCAAAGGTAAAGTTATCCCTGCGTTTAATTAATTAAGAACTACGCCATGAAGACATACGTGTATAAGGGAGCGAAGGTATAGCTCCATAATCCTAGTTCCACTATTTTGTATTGGAAGTATTGTAACAGACTTGATCAAGAGTTGGCAGGCAACAGTTCTGTAAATATGGTCCAACACGCAGCAATAGATAAGGCTGTGTTTTCTATGTCGTCCGCGCCGAGCAGCGGTGGCGCAATGGGGTTATGCAACCAGTTTCTAAGCAACGGCTCGGTAAGCACACTTCCGCTTAAGCGGTGACGTCGGCAACAACAGAGACGGTGTTTTCAATGGGTACTGTGCAGAATGCTTGTAAGAGAAGTGAATACAGTGACAGAAATAGTTCAAGGGCAGTTACGAGTCAGCCGTAAGCTGGAGGAGTGAGTCCAGAAGAATTTTTAGTTCCAAGGTTCCAGAGGGATTGAAGACGAAATAGTAAGACTTCACAGTGATTTGAAGATCTACTTTCAGTGTTGAATATCTGTTTGCCAGGAGACGTCTAGTGGAAGCAGAATCACAACGTGTATGCAACTGTGGATCGGTAAGTGTGTAAATCAGTGATAGCGCTGTATTAATGGTAATTAAGGTAACTTGTAACCAAAGTGCTAATAAATCTAATCATCCGAACTATAATCCGTTACTTTCGTCACGTGTACCAGCCTAAACGTAAGAGTATATTATTAGATATTACACGTCTCTTAATTTGTTCATAGCCTGTCTAAAACATCTCTGAATGCGTACACCATGCACTGGATAGGAAGCCGTAATAAATAAAAGTTCAGTATATTGGACGAAATGGCAATTCTGGTTGCCACTATATGTTGATAATAAAATATAGTGAATTTCTAATGGTCATGTAACAATCTACATCATTATCTGATGATGACGTACCCAAAAAAGGGTATCTAAGACACGGTTATATTTTCTTTTCACGGTCAATTTGCCAGCTGCATCAAATTCCTGATTATATGTCTTCGAACGTTAGGGTGATTAATAATATTGAATTAGAAGGAATACGGAAGGAAGTTGTCGGGGCCTACTTTTTAATAGTCTACCTAATATGCGAGCGAAGATGCCTCACCATTAATTACATATACGGTTGGTCGTGATCAGAAAATTACCAGTTCGTGAAAAATTAAATTGTCTGGGGTATAGCTTGCCACCTGCTTCCACTCTGGGTTCTTGCTTGGCTTATTCTTCGATCCTGATGATGGAGGCGACATATTGCTCCGGAACGTCTGTTGATTTTCAACGAGGTGTATGACGTTATATCCCAGAATATATAGCACTTCACAACCACTGCTGATAGTACCTCAAATCATTTTATTTTATTAAGCACCATACCATGAAAACATGTTGGAGAGTGAAGGTATAGATCCATGTATTCTTGACCTCGCCACTAGATAGAGGTGAGTGGTCAGCTTCATGACACTACCGCATTACTACCGGGAAAAGAGCTCCAGGTACTGCATACGAGGCTGGTGGGCCCCATAGCCGGTCTGCACGTTACGGAAAAACGAGAAAACTTGCACCTGACGGGAATAGATCATGAACCATCCAGCCCATAGCCTGCCCCTATGCCAACTGAGCTATAAACTTATATCTATTCGTAGTTTTAAAGTATCGGCTTCCATTTACATTGGCTGTATAACTGAAAGCGTGTCAACTAACGGAACAGGACGTGACAGATATAATGCATCTAAGAATGAACAGAACAGTTTCTTGAAACAAGTGGTAAGTTTTCCTAGCCAAACTTACTTACTTACTTATGGAGCTGACTCCTCCTTGAGGAGAAGCGAGATCTGCAGCTATTCAAGAATTTTCCATTATTTTATGGAACCCGAAAGTTCATTACCGTGTTCACAAGAGCCCTTCACTGGTCCCTATCCTGAGCCAGATCAAACCAATCCATGACATCCCATCCTATCTCTCTAAGATCCATTTTAATATCATCCACCCAACTACGCCTTGGTCTTCCCAGTGGTCTCTTTCTTACTGGCTTTCCCATCAATAATGTATTTGTATTTTTACAGCCACAATGAAACCTAGGTCACTGTGCCATTATACCAACACGAGCAGCAAGCAACAGGCCAATCAGTTGGGGCTCCAAATGTAAGAAGTCTGCTTCTAAACAATATGTTGAGAACAGCAACTGCAGCAAAGTTAATAACAAAATTCAGTTGTAGTACTGTGTTAGAGAATGAGAAAACAGTGACGCAAAATGACCACTAGAATTCATAGGCTGAAGCTACTAGAAATAGGGCATAATCTGCTGTATCGAGCCTGGACTGACAGAAGCCTTTTATATATATTGTATATGCATTCATGTCATAACACGTAAAATGTAATATTGTTATAAAAGAGAACCATCCTCTCGTTAGAGAGGGCGCCCCACTTCAACAAACCCATAACTGTGAGAAAGAGCCCCAAATGGGTGCTTGACACCAAGATTGCTTGGCCGACTGACCGTCGGTCGTAACATAACTTTGACTTTGACTTGTTCTTCCCAGAACATCGTGTTCTAACACTGAAATTAGTGTTGCAATGGCAAGACTGTGCATACACGAAACTTCTGCTGGTACGCATACAGCATCGTGTGCGGTCCGCCCCAACAGGGGGCTCAAGAAGTGGGGATATTCGGCAGAGGGATTGGGGGGTGGCATCCGAACTTCCCTTGTGATACCAACCCTGATGTCCGCGTACTGGTTTCATTCTGCTGTTGGATTCATGCCATCATTTCTGTTTCTTCCTCTCTTGTTCCTAAATTAACTGGACTGCACATAAATGAACTGTGACATGATCCCACATAACTTGATCGTCAGTCAGTTGCTATCAACTACTGAACTTTTCGTCTATAATAGAATAATAAAACAAAAAAGCTCTACAATCGTGGCTCCGGTCTAGAAAACCGAAATTAACGGCTTNGGGATTGGGGGGTGGCATCCGAACTTCCCTTGTGATACCAACCCTGCTGTCCACGTACTGGTTTCATTCTGCTGTTGGATTCATGCCACCATTTCTATTTCTTCCTCCCTTGTTCCTAAATTAACTGGACTGTACATAAAGGAACTGTGACGTCATCCTATACAACTTGATCATCAATCAGCTGCTATCAACTACTGAACTTTTCGTCTATATTAGAATAAAAAAAACTCTACCCTCGTGGCTCCGGTCTAGAAAACCGAAATTAACGCTTTGGAGATTCGTTGCGCTGACCACGAGACACCTTCTATCCGCTAAAGTTGGCACTAACTTCGCCGACAAGTGGCGGTCGCTCGGTCGGTATAGTTCGCTTGCGGGATAGAGGCCACGGATTTATGGTTTAGTTACGACTCTTGTGGCCAGCGATGGACAAATATTCAGTTCGGCATTTTTTTCTCCTTCTGCCCTTTTTTTTTGTGGGGGGGGGTGATTTACAGAATTTTCTACATTGTTCTGTTATTTCTGAATTAAAATTGTTTTGGGTACTAACTTCGCCGTTAAGCGGTGACCGCTCACTCGGTATACTTCTCTTGAGGACTCAAGCCGCGGAGTTTGTTTTGTTTGGCTACAGACAAGACAGCCTGACATTAAAATTTCATGCGTAGGCGACTTCCAATCTGAATGTTGTGCTGGCTACATAAACAGCTGTCTACCTGACCCCAATATCAATTTTGTAGATACTGATAGAACTTGTAATTAGTGTTTAATGTATAGACGTTTGTCGGCTTTATTAGAAGCCAATCCGTGTGTCCGAAATACTGATTGCACAGTCTCATGTACAACTATACTTATTAGTACGTGCGTACTGACTGCTTTCTCTCATTAATACTGGTTGCATAGACGCATGTCTGCCTATATTTAGTACTGGCTATACGAGTATAGAAATCAGTCCATCCGTAACTTGATATTGGCTATGTAGATCTATGTACGTGCCTCCACTGTTGGATATAAGCCCGATTAATTGGTCTTACACTGCCTAAATATACCCCAGGTCATTGTAGTTAATATTCATTGTAATACTGTACCTCCGTTTACATGTAATTTATATCTGCTACTAGGACGACACTCTTTCTACGTTGATTTGCTATGGGCTATATAGAGCCCTGAAAGTAGATTTTTAAAAGAGCCTCTTTATTGAAAACCTACACGAAATTTATGCACATGATACTCTGTTATATCGATGTTAATACATCGGTGTCATCGTGTATAAGTTCCATGTGATCTTTTTAATATAAGAGTATTTTAAGCGTAAGATTGTTTAAAATACTGTCACGTGTTTCCTACGCAACGCGACAAGAAAATTTTGTGGGTCTCGGATTTGGACGAATATTTATTGGACGGTCGCTCTTTACACTCACAAATACAATTATTCGTACTTCGATCGTTTCCTCTTCGGCGTTATACACTCTCGCACCGCTAGTGTCTTCTGTTCTGCTCGGAACTCAACTGTCCTGTCCTTAGTTCTCCTCGGATACGAACTCTACTGGTCTCAGAGTCAGTTTATTTTACGTCAAGTGGTTTACCGCCAATCAGTTCGTCTTGGCATCAGGCCCCTTGAGGTGCACGAGCAGAGATTTTTTATTCAACTGAATTCTCGCGGTAATAGTCCTTATGTAACATCCTCTCTGACGAGAAGATGGGTTTGTCTCTTATGAATACACTTGACCTTTCGTTAAGTGTATATTTCGCACATATAATATGTTATCGAAAACTCTTCCTTTTGCTTTAGGCACAAGTCCTCTGTCGGTATAGGCTTTACAGAACAGATCACTCTTAACTTACAAATCTTATGCTACAACGATAACTTAGTCATTTGAAATGTCATAAGCTTGACCACCGCCAAGTTTAAGCCTCTTATATTTTCTGTGTCTGGCTTCATTTGTCCTATACCGCGAACATGTTCATTCTCATGAATTTGTATGACTTCTGTTTGTCGTCTGCACAATTTTGTTATATAATCGTATACATACGGAAAGTTGAAAGCTGTGTGCAAGTCGCGGACCGGTGTGCACCTTGGAGAATTTCTAGTGGACAGGAGAACATTGTTTTGTAGGCACTTCAATTTTAGGAGGTAGGTGAGTGCTGCTAATTCCCAGGCGGGACAAGCAAGTCATTACTGATCTGATCAGTGCCTTATAGAGGGATAGTTTAATGTTTGCGTTTAAACTCTCACTTTTGAATAAGGAGTAGATTCTAATAAATGTTCTGAAGGCCTTGGCTTCTATCATTTCTGTGTGAAGTCTCCACGTAATCCTCTTATCAAAGATTACGCCCAGGTATTTTACATGATTGGCGAAGGGAATATTCTGCCCATTCAATGTAAGATGAGTCTGAGGGGGCCTAAGTCTGTGAGAGAAGTAGATTTCCTGAGTTTTATCTTAATTGAATTTCATGTTCCAGCGATCACACCACGTCTATATAACACTGAGACCTCGCTGCAGTTTTCTGAGAACATAACCCTCTTTGCGGTCTGTCGCATATATAGAGGTGTCGTCAGCAAAGAAACCTAGATAAACACCAGGTGTTTGCGGCGTATCGTTTATATATAGACTGTACAGTGTGGGGGAGGGAACAGAACCTTGTGGCACTCCTGTCTGTATATCCCTTGGTGTAGACATTTCACCTTCGACTGAAACTCTGAATTTTCTCCGAGAAAGGAAAGAGCTAATAAGCTTGATTAGACTTATCGAAAATTGTAATGTAGATGATTTATATAGCAAGCCAGTGTGCCATGTTTTATCAAAGGCTTTTTCAATATCAAAGAATACAACAGCTGTAGACATATTATTGTTGAAATTTAAGGTTAAGTGGTCCGTAATCTTCATACATCGAAGTGTCGTGCTATGACGGGCAGGGAAACCAAACTGGCTTGCATTAATCAGGCCTTTTCCTTCAATTTGCCTTTGGAATATTTCCAAAATAACTTTTTAGAATAGCTTGCCTGTTGTAGACAAGAGGCTAATCGTGCATAAATTTTGAGGAAATTTTGGGTCCTTACCGGGTTTGGGTAACGTTATAACCTTTGCTTCCTTCCAAGGCTTTGGAAAATGGGACAGCCGAAAGCAGTGATTAATTAAATGCGTCAGATGTACCAGTTGTCTTCTAGGAAGATGCCTAAGGCATTCATTTGGAATACCATCAAGTCCACAAGCCTTTCGCAGTTTTAATGTATTCGTTAATTTATGTATGTCACAAGGTCGTACTCTCCCCAGCGAAGTACCTTCTACAGATGCAAGCAGAGCTTGGACTGTAGTCTCCACCTGTCGCACATGGTTTTCGTCACATAGGCCATGAGATGTGAACTGGTTTTCTAAACAATCCGCTATCGCGTTGGTTTTCTCATCAGGGTGATATGTTATTCCTAAATGTCCATGAACAGCGGTTGGTGCCTTTGTTCCATCCCTTTTCATAAGCGATATCGCAATAAGCCACAGAGCTTGGGGTGTGACCTCACAGTTCCCTATTTTTGTTTCCCACCGTTCTAGTGCCTTTCTACAGGTCATTCTGACAGGTCTGACGGTTTTGGCGACCCAATTGAGTGCCGTTTTACATGCTGGATCCCGAGTTACTTGCCACAGTTTCCTTAACCTCCGCCCATGTTTCAGCAAACTTTCCAGACCAGGTGTGTCCTTATTAATGTCCAACAGTGTAATTTTGCTTGTTGATAGCCTGTACGCAGAAGCTATGGAGGCAGTAAAGTAGAAGGCCGCTTTATCGGCTTCTTCCTCCTAGTTAATTCGGATTCTAGGTGAAATAATTCTGGTCTCAAGTCAAAGTCAAAGTCACATTGCGACTGGCGGTCAGTCAGTCAGTGAGTCTTGGTGTCGAGCCCCATCTGAAGTTCATGACCAGATATTAATTATTACCGTTTGACAGTTACGGTCTTGCTTTTGTGTGGCGCCCTCTCTGACGAGAGGACGGGTCTGTCGTTTGTATATGCTGGTGACCCTTGCTGATGTTTGACTGTTATATCCTGCACTCGGATTGAATAGGGAACACCTTGTCGAAGGGTTTCGTTTCGCCCGCTGCTATGCAACGAATTTCTTGTTGCCGCTGGAATGTGTGTCTGCCTCAAACAATTCATTTGTAACGATGGAAAACCCACTGTTAGGCCTTCATCTCCGGGTAAACGATTTCCTAGGCATCGCTGCCTAGGAATTTCTAGCCGTTGACCAGTGATGGACGTCTTATAGTGAACTGCTGCTACTCCTGTCTTCACCCTACCACCTACAACCATCGTGAAGTCAGGAGCGGTTCGTCGTCACAGGCTCTCGCGTCGTGTTCACAATGCTCCCTAAGGTCGTCGCAGGGAATTCAAGCTCACAGCGGAGGGCTATAAGAAGTTATAATGATCAACCATATAACAATAAGAGGATTTAATGAGAACAAAACACAATATAACGCACTACAAGAATATACAAAAAAATAGAGCACTGTCGCTGACAACCCAACATACATGGTTGATTTCAGCCCTATAATTATCCGCACTTCGCGATATCAAAATCAGCCGACATACCCAGTTCCACTGGCCCACCTACATCAGGTACGGAAGTTGTTACACCACAACACGACTTCACTGCTGCTTCTTGGTCAGCCACAGGTGGCTCCAAAGAAAATATATATACTAACTAAACAAACTCCGAGTATTGCCGCCATACCTTTCCTCTGATGGCTGGCGACCGCACGTAACCCCGACGTCTGCGCCCAGCTCCCGACTACACAGAAACTAGATTTAGAAAAACCCCTCCGAACTGAAATTTAGAAATTCCTCCCGCTGGTCGGCGAACCTGCTAGCCCGAGTGGATTCACTATTAGACTACACCGCTGCTCCCAAAACAAACTTCCTTCCGAGACACACAAGGGCAGGAAGGGAGGGGAAAACCCACGTGGTATAGGGGAGGAGGAGGGGGTAAGCTCTAGAACAACGATAAGGGGTAGCGTGGAAGATATGGCTTGGAAGCCATGACGTCACGAAAGGGAGTCATTGCTTCAGCACGGCTCAAAAGTACGGCTTTCAGGCAGCACGTCACAATATTAAATTTTAAATATTGCAGCTCGGTGTGCTGTTGCTAGGCAACCACCGTGAGATGGATCATGCGTAGCTTGTTAATCGCTCTGTAAACACGTTTCTGCGACAATGCCCAGCAATGGAAATACTGTTGAGAGTCGGCGTTTTCCGTTGGTTCTGCGCTGGGGCTAAATAAATAGGGACGCAAGTCGGTCTAGTGGAACTGAGAGAGTGAGTTGAGGGTTGGACGTTCAGTTGGGAAGAAAAGAGTGCGGATGTGGAAGGAAGACTTTATGTGTGCTGCAGTTACACTGAGAATGTTATTATTACTGTGTTAAATTCCGTTGCTAGGATACGACTAGTGAAGACTGAGAACGCTACTGTGTAACAGTGATCTGTAAATTGTGGAGATTAGCGGTGGCGTTGTATTACTTGTAGTTACGAGTTGAGTGTTTAAGTGTAATAAATCCACCCATCTAATCCAAATCCCGTCTAATAGTCGACCCAACAGGTGACAATATAGAGTTAATGTACTCAATTTACTGACGCAGTTCGTTTCATGTTATGACACTCGAGATTTGACACTAAATTAGGTGCGTGTTCCACAGTTCCATCTATGGGGAGAAGCCAGGTATAACCGTGGGACTAACGTCTAACTTCAGAGGAAATTCAGAGCATCATGTGACTTAAAGATAGTGTGTCACGAAACTTCACACGTCACCTGTATCCTTTGAGTCCACCGAAAAATGTTTTATGACACTTCACAGGAAAAAGAATCTGTTTCAAAATTTCCTTCTTCTTATTCTATAAACTGGCCTTAAAAACACAACAACAAAATCTTAAAGCATAAACAGAACTCCAAGCAGAAAGAGAAGAAAAATTATTTTCGTACATAGAAGTATAGAAAAATACTACAATCGACTCAGGGTCTTGGGTTCCAAGATTACAGACACTCTGTCAAATTGCAGTGAGTGGTATATGCACATCGACCAAGCCGAATATATTGTTCTGGTGTGCGATACATCACAAAGCTCCACATTTCAAAATGGACCCCTTTCTGAACACTCACTTCCCGGCTCCTCCTATCTCCCACGTTTTCATAAAGACTTCTGAATGCGGGCCAGTGGTCCTGATGTCTCCGTAAGTTGATCCCGTTCCAATCCGTGAAGCCTCTTTATTCCAATCTCTTTTCCTAAATAAAACTTTCCAGCCCGGCTGCACCCTTCAGAGTCCATGGCTTTACCAACCCTTAAGGATTCGCACAACTTACTTCACTTGGGGTAGCGAGCAGCAGTTTCAAAATGTACATTATAAATGAGCTCTTTGTATGGAATGTGCGTCAGGGGCCATAAGTCGCGGTGGCACGAGCAAATATCAACACTTGAAATGCTAATGCTATTCTCCCTTTTGCTGGCAAGTACGTACATGTCCTGTGTTAGGGCTCGCGCCGTGGAGAGCTATGCATTTGGTATTTAGATGTTTCGTCGGGCAACAGACACAGCGCGTTCTGGTGGTAAACACCGTTTATGGAAATTTTAAAATAGTGGTAACATGAAACTCAACCACATGTTTCGTTTTATCTTAAAAAACTGGTATTTATTCAGTTTTTAATATGTGTTTATTTATTTTACTGAAGATGGACGTTTAATTAACTGTTCCTTGCGCGTATCATAATGTATTAAATAATTATAATTGAACGTTTCGTCCAGAAGTGAACCCCGGAACTAACTGTGGATCACACAATATATCTTGGAGAAAACATCTAGAAATTCTTATGCCAAGCCGCTTCATATATACGGAACAGTCAGTAAATATATCACAAATGTATTGTGACGTAAAACACTGATATTTGAACCTGGAAAGCAACATTTATTTCTCAACATACGAGTGCGTCCAAATCAGAAGCATAGAAATGTTTTCGATGTTGCCTCAACCACTTCCGCATCATCTGCGACTGTCGAACGACATTGAAAGAATTTTTGGGCGCAGTTGTGGGCCGCTTTACGCGACAAACACTTCCCACAGTAAACAGGAAATATTTATTTACGAATATCTTTGCATTGAGTCTTTTAGCCAACAAAGGACAATGCACAACAGAACGCTGTTCTTCGGTATTACCTCAAGCATGGTCACCATTTTGACTACTGCAACCAGCCCCTGAACATGCGCATGCGCTCTGCTACCCAGACTATTGTGAAGTTGGACTGTGCTGCTACCTAGTGATACACACAGAGAATCTATTACGTCCATTACATTTGTTTTACTTCCATCTGTGACCTCTTCACTGACAGTCTCTCGTAGTTTCCTGTTACTGTAGTGCAACCAACAATTCGTGGAAAGGCATTATAAGAATCTATGTATAATTAGTGGCCAGAAGCATATGAAGGAACTCATAATATATTTAAAAATAAAGCTACAAAAGAAATATAAATAATAATAACTGGTTTTCGGTGAATTATTAAATATAAGAAAATATATCAAATGGCAAAAATTACTATTTTATTTATATTTGTAGATCCTCAAACTTTATATTTTCCTTAGACTGATCCAACCTAGTTATTTTACTCTGTACTAAGATGTACTAATATTGTTCTGACCTAATTATAACATCAATTCTAAAGGGCTTTCTCTAACAAAATTTAGAATCTAAATTTACACTCTCTAAAAGGCTTATAATATATTTTCTGGGTTTGAAGTTCTTACAGCGGTTACTATGGATGATATTATCTACTGGGATGTAACAGCGTATAGGCCGGAACAATTCACCGATGTTTCGGAGGAAAATTGTGCTTCCATCTTCATGACCGAAGAGAAAGCGAGGTAAGCAAAACTTCACTTACTGGACAAGTAACTGGGGTTCGCTCTTTCTAGTGCACGCAACAGAGTAGGTGCCTTTGCTCCTTATAGCGTGAAGAAAGAAAAATTTATTTTTCCGAAACGTCCTGTTCTTCAGAATAGTGGACGATGGACGAGTACTAAACCCCAGTAATTCAGAGCACAAAATGAAACTTATTGCAGTTTTGTCATATCTGTGTAATATTATGAGTACATGCACATGACGACTGTCATCTAGTGAACGAAACATGTAGTATAAAATATTAAAATTCGCTTAGTGGGGTGTGGAGTCAAACTGGGTCCACTCGGCACGGCGGCCACTGATCGGCCTATTGTAGCTTGCCCCGGGTGATTATGATGATGGAGAATTTGGAGGAATGAAGACTGGCAGGGGAAACCGAATTACTCGGAGAAAACTCGCCCCAGCGCCACTTTGTCCACCACAAATCCCACTTGACCAGACCCGGGATCGAATCCGGGCCGCCACAGTGGGAAGCCAGCGACTAACCGCTTGAGCTATAGAGCGGCCCAACATGTAGTATAACTGCATCTGCCAGAAATGCCATGTGATAAATAAAGTCTTATTACAGACGAATTGTTCTGTTATTTTAGTAACAACGAAATTCATTTTGATTCAAGGAGGTTCAACCTCGCAATAGGGAACAGCATGCACTGGTATTCCTATAAATTTATGTTGAGAACAACAATCAAACCTCTAAAGCACAAACTAATAAAGCCAGGAATGCAATATGGGACAGAGAAGTTCACACAGCGACCTCCGGGCAAGACTGGTCCATATCTCACTAAAACGTTAATTTCATTCGTTATCCTTTGACGTTAACTAAATGCTGTCATACCTGATTACTTGACTGTACATAAGGGACCCGTTGAAAGGAAACAAAAACTGGTTATTTTATGGTAAGGCAATTTATATATCGGCTCGACGATATTACCACTTTGTAACACGGTGGTTACCATATGTACCAACAGAACGAACTTTGAAAGAACTATCTATTTCTTTTTTGCACAGAATGTATCTACGAGTTTCTCATGATTGTCAGAAGGAGTAACGATTATTTCCGTGAATAACATCAGAAGTCTGGTATTTCTAATACTCGCACAATATACTTTCCCTAACGCAGGATCTGAATTTATAAATGTTATTTACATGAATATCTGGCTTCAAAGCCTCGACACAGGATGCATTAATTTCCTCCTGTCCTCAAGAAAACTCTGAGATGGTTCCCAATCAGAAAGAAGGAATTATGTGGCCTCTTCTTACAACCAGTGTGAAGTCTACATTTTCATGCTGTCTCGTTAGAAAGAGGAGCCGGACGGACTCTGATGCTCATTCTACTCTCCATGAAATAGAATATGGTTCAATTCTTTCATGATTTTACCTTTTCATCTACTATTCTATCATTCTTTCTCATCTCTGTCTCTCTGTCTCTAACTTAAGGATTTTTGCTGATTTTTATTTTCCTGATGGAGGTGTTGCAGATAGGTTACGCCGGCGGACATGCGCCGTGTGAATTGGTAATGGGGGTCTGGGTCCCCTGGCGCTGTGCATGAGAGGGGACGTGTGAGTTCCACAAGACTGTCGCCTTCCCGAACCTGATTCCGTGTAGTCTTGTACAGAGGTACTAATGTTTTCTGAGGATCCTGTTAATTCATGTCAAGGTGCCTCTAGAGCTGGTGGCAGCAATTTCGGCCTAAACATTGGTTCCTATGTTGGAATGAGAAGCAGTCCAGTGTAAACTAGTTCAATAAAAATAATCCAATTATTTGTAAGGCCTTACAAGTTTCGGCGTGCTGTTGTGAACTACTGAGTAAATGTTCGGCCACACAGAGCGCTACGTACGCTATGTTCGCTATACGAACAGAAAAATATCTCCCTTTATTGTCAATGTGACTGGCCACACAGGCTTCCCTACGCTACGTACGCTATGTTCCCTATGTTAGCTGCGTCGCAGAGTGTACACAGCGTACGTAGCGAACCTTAAGTGAATTAACGATAGCGCTATATTTATGATTTATGAGTGTCCAATAAATCCAATTAAGAATCCAAACCGCGCCTATAGTCACTCATACACGTGCCAGTAGCTACATTGAGTCAAAACATTTGCTTAATTTTTCTTTATAAAGTCTGTCAGCGACATTTTACGTTGCACTAAACACTTAGCTAGTTACGCCAGCATACACGGCGAAACGCATGTAAGTATCTGTGTAAAAGGGCCCTCTTCTTCTTGTTCCTGTTAAACCAAAATTTGAATGTTTCGACAAAGGTAAAAAAAAAAAGAAATGTAAAGCTCTTCCAGTTACAGGCTGTGGAGGCCCATGGGGTTGTGAAACGTTGAGGCTCCCGCATTATCTAGACAATCGGCTCAAAGATGGCGGTAAGGTTGTCAGCCTTACGTGCCGGCCGCCCTTTACCCCCAAGAATATTCCTGGTACTCATTTCTCTAAGAAGCTGAGTCGAGCCCAGGGCCATAATGTGGCTGGAAGGATTAGGTAAATTGAAAAAAAAAATCCACCTCGTCGGGATTCGAACCCGCGACCCTCGTGCTTGTAGCACAGTGTCTCAACCAAATACGCTACCGCGTGACCCAGTGTATCAACAAATTGTATCGGAACTCGGCAGTAACGAATTTCATGACCTTCACCGGTTCTCGAATATATTCATCTGTATGTGCGAACGGACGGACAAAGTGAACATAGCATGCGCCCTGCTAGGTTGCCAAATCTCGTAAGAAGTGCCTGTTCACTGCAAGGTCCAAACAAAAAAAAAATCCGTACGAAAATATCTCCACTTTTAACATGGAGATTAATTGAAAAATTGATGTGATATCAGAGAATTTTCACAACAGGGTCAAATTTTAATCAGCATACTTTTCTTTCAGTAAAGCATAGAACACTCTATATTGATTACGTTCCATAGCACTCAGTGTGTCTTCGAGTGCCAGGAAAATTCAAGCAATCAGATTTCTCATCTCCGTCAGACAAAGAGACCGAAGTGCCGTATTGTTAAGGTGGTCACTGGAAATATCCAGAGAATTCCAGGTCTGCCAAGGTAAGTACAATGAACCGGGGTAGGTCTAAATAACCACAGGCCTTCAGGAGGATCTAGACCTATCTCTATAACGTCATGATGAATTCGTCAATTGTTATTTAAAAATATTTTGG
Organism: Cryptotermes secundus; assembly: GCF_002891405.2. NCBI lineage: Eukaryota > Metazoa > Arthropoda > Insecta > Blattodea > Kalotermitidae > Cryptotermes > Cryptotermes secundus. The sequence goes on along the minus strand of NW_019738961.1, from coordinate 11,165 downwards.
TAATCAAGTGATATTAATTTTCTGTGGAAAGTGTTATTCTAATAAAAAAATGAATTAAGCAAACCAATGAATACTTCAGCAGAACTCTTTGTCTGTTACCTCAGATATTCGTCCAGAAATTAAAGCTATGAATCTTGTTTTTTGTTTACATTATTTATCTCTGCAGTTCATGAAAATTAGTCGAATGAGTACAATCTGGAGTGAGAAAAATTGGATAGGAGATACTTTATGACGCTGTCAGTATCTAGACTATACGGCGTCAAATGGTAAGAAGAGAACTGTAAGATGAATTGCAAACGATATGGAAAGAGGAGGCCGTCGCCTGTTTCAAGGCACTACACTGGAATTATCGTCAAGAGACCAAGGAAACACTCGAAGAATTTCAGGACAGACTACGTCGCGGACGAGATTCGAACCGCTAGTCTCCTGAATGTAACCTAGAAGCGTTAGTTCCTTATCCACTTTATTCTGTTTCATTCGATTCCTTTATGTATACTTTCACGACGATATTATCTATTGCTAGGTAATCCTGTCCGTCGATCACAACAATTTTATAAATACTAACTTCACTCAGCTGAGACCTTCTTGAGAAGCCACAAATTGCCCAGCTACTAAAGAAATTCCCACCATTTTATGGAACCCGAAGGTCCATTACCGTGTTCACAAGAATCCTCCACTGGTTCTTATCCTGAGCCAGATCAACCCAATCCATACTATATCCCATATTATATCTTTAACATCCACTATAATATTGTCCAGCCACCTAGGTCTTGGTCTTCCTAGTGGTCTCTTTCCATCTTGCTCTACCACCAATATCCTATATGTATTCCTCGTCTCCCCATTCGTGCTACATGACCTGCCCACCTCATCCTACTTGACTTGATCATTCTAATTTTACTTGGCGAAGAGTACAAGTGATGAAGCTCCTCGTTATGCAGTTTTCGCCAACCTCCTGTCATTTCATCTCCCTTGTGTCCAAATATCCCCTTCAGCACAATGTCTCAAACACCCTCACTCTGTGTTCTTCCGTTAATGTAAAAGACCATGTTTCAAACTCATACAGAACCACAGACAAAATAATATTTTGTATATTCTAATTTTTATGCTTTTAATATATGATACAGATTGTCGATAAAATGAATTACTTTATTAAGAAGTTATTTCGCCACATGTTTCGGTCATTTACGACCATCATCAAGCGTTTGTGGACAGCAAAATGCGTCACCGTTTGTTACTAGACTGCTTGCCGCAACGCAGCTATTGCTAAATAGTCTTGTCATGTACAAGTTTTATATAGAATTACAATGTGTGAAATATTGTCTAAAAATAGCAACCTTATTTAAAATTATTGTTATTTTCCTGAAAATTGTCGTATTGTGACAGAATATAACCACTTGCTAGGCAACAGCACGGTAAACACCGCCTAAAAGTCCGAACAGTGGAGCCAGACACGGAATTATCCATCCGCTAGGCAACGGTTCATGAATGTTTCCGGGACAACGCATTCATGAAGAGCAGTAGTGGAAACCTTGGAGGCTGTCACCGCTTCTCACTCCTACTGAAGTTATAAAAGAAAGTTTATTCGTGAATTCAAGAGATTCATTCATAAGTTATTTCAGAAGGCGGTTCAGTAGTTCACTGTTCAGCTGTGGAGTGCTAACCAGCGGACACCGGAAGCTGAAGAAGTGACCGACGCGTAAGTGAGACCCAAGTCAGTCACAGTGGAAGAAAAGACACTCGTATTCAGTTCAATAAGAACTGAAGCGAGTCTTAGGCAGCCACTGATTGCTGCCTCATACACTTGATTGTAATTGCAGAGAAGTGCCAATAAATANCTTCTCACTCCTACTGAAGTTATAAAAGAAAGTTTATTCGTGAATTCAAGAGATTCATTCATAAGTTATTTCAGAAGGCGGTTCAGTAGTTCACTGTTCAGCTGTGGAGTGCTAACCAGCGGATACCGGAAGCTGAAGAAGTGACCAAGGCGCAAATGAGACCCAAGTCAGTCTCAGTGGAAGAGAATACACTCGTAGTCAGTTCAATAAGAACTGAAGCGAGTCTTAGGCAGCCATTGATTGCACACTCTTACACTTGATTGTAATTGTAGAGAAGTGCCAATAAATGCAACCATCAAGTGCATACTCAGGCCAATCTCCGATACGTGACAGTAACATACATGGGTGTTAACATTCTGGGAGGTCAGAGTATCGGCCATTATAAGCAAAAGTGTGTATGTATATATACGCTAACACGAACGGAGCTCGAACTCCGACCCCTCGGTCGTCCAGCCAGTAGCCAGTCGCAATACCGACTGAGCTATCACGGCTCCTACGTTAAATGTGAATATTTCAGCTCTAAACATAGAAGCTTTTCAATGGGACCTCCAAAAAACCANAAAAAAAAAAAAAAAAAAAAAAAAAAAAAACCACCCTAACGATTTTTTTTTTACATTTTATTAATTTATGCAGCCATTTCCTTAAATAAAACTGCATGGATGACATCTTCAGGAAAGTGATGGTATACGCTCTAGGGGCCAGAACGTGAAATGTCGATTTTGTCGAAACCGACTTTGACGATCTGACGATTTCGTCGTTGTTCGGAATTCAGCAACAAACAATGGCCTACAAACAAGAATCAGTTTCGTTACAACAGCAACAAACAATGGCCTACAAACAAGAATCAGTTTCGTTACAACAGCGACAAAGAATGGCCTACAAACAAGAATCAGTTTCGTTACAACAGCAACAAACAATGGCCTACAAACGACAATCAGTTTTGTTACAAACCCCAGGCAAAGTCACTCTATACAGTCTGTTCAATGTCTTCTTTGTTCTGATTTTCCTTTTCTCGTGATTATTTGGCGACACGGGAGATGGACATGGGTTGTACAAAGTGTAGGAGCCTTTCTGAGGTTCTTCCTTCTGCCTTCTTTTTCTTCTAACAGAGTTTCTCATGTTATACAGTTACATGTACGAAAATTCTACGATAAGTTATTTTTCTCCCCACAGTTTCTCCGTTCCGATTTTTTATCAGCTCTTTCCTCCATTGTTGATGTCATCCATTATTTTGCCAAATCATTTTGTTCTTGGTTGTCCCATGGGTCTCTTTCCTATAGATTTTGTTTACAATGTCTTCATAATCCTTATTCTATCGGTTCTTCCTATACAGTCAAACAATTTAATCATTTCTCTTCTAACTACATTCAAGACTACTTTCTTCTGGAATGTGATGACATATTGACTGGTAGAAATTTACAGACGTTTCGGAGGAAAATATAGCACTCATCTTCAAGATCAAAGAGTAAGACGAGCAAACAAAAAGCAGCTTTGTGCTGGTTACTTTCTTGACTTAACCTTCGACCTTGAATATGTAGGCAGTAGATTCCTTCGAAACGTGGGTAAAATTCTACCATATACATGCCAAAACAAAATATACACTATCATGAGAACCTTTAATGCAACATATTGTCACGTGTATCCTGGTAACGCGACAGAAACAATGGGTGTCGGATTTGGTAACTCGATATATTGGACAATTTCACACGTAACTACAATTCGTTATTACACTTTCACGATTGTTGTATCTATGACATACATCAACTATTGAACTGCCTTGAAAGACGACTTCTTGACGAATCCCGTCGAACAGTCTTCACTGATTCAGGCTCGGCACGGACCACATAGAAAACACGGTCTCTATTGTCGACGAAACTTGTTCACTGCTCATTGGTTAGCAATGGAAAGCCCTTTTCCTGTTGCTGACCAAGAATTTTTTTCGCGGGAACGTATTTACCTAGCTGTTCTCCAGCAATGTATGTACATGTTACATTATATTAAGAGATTTTGAATTCTATCTTCTTGTATGAAACTTGCTCATCTACTTAATTAATTAAGCATTATGTCATGAAGTTGTTTCGAGGTGAGTGGTCAGTATCACATTCCATCCGCTTTGCCTCTGGCAGAAGAGTCCCGGTTGCGAACAGTATAGATGACTGAATGCGCTCTAGAACCGGTTTGGGGTCTGCTGAAGGGAAATATGTCTTCATCCTGTCTGGCATTTGAACCCAGTTCCTCGAACATCCAACCCGTATTCCAGTCAACATAACACACTGAGACACACTGAAGCTAAAACTGTCTCTATGCTTCATTGAGCATCACGTCATGATGATGCGTGACGCATTCTTACCTCGGCAAAAATAAGGGAGTAGTCAGCTTCGTACCTCTGCTGCTCCACTCCGTCACTCATTGTAGGAGGCTGGATGGGCCGCAATGCCGGTCTCAATGCTATGGAAAATTTCTTCCCTCTGCCGGGAATTGAACCCAAATCATCTGTCGTTCAGCCCCTAGCCCGTCATATAATCCATCTTTAAATATATTTCCTCTTGTTCCCATTTTCTGTTCTCTTTGAGTCTGCGTTATGTTGAGTTGGGAAATTGCGGGTTACTGTGTAGCAGTTGAGTGGTCTCAGGTAAAGTACATCTGCTTTATGAAGAAAGTTGCGTCATAGTTCGTGTAGGCAACATTACGGAAGAAAAAGTCCCGTGTGTTCTAATTGGAGCCGGGCTAGCGTAGTCGGTACAATGACTGGTTACGGGCTGGAGGACCGGGGGTCGGAATTCGAGTCCCGGTGGGGTCAAGAATTTTCTCCACGTTGTCCAGACCGGCTCTGGGGCCCATTCAGCCTTTTGTCCAATGGGTTCCGGGACTCATTCTCCGGAGGTAAAGCGGCCGGGGAGTGAAGCTGACCACTCAAATACAACCAGTGCCGAGTTCAAGAAAATATGGATCTATACATCCACTCCCCATACGCCTTCATGGTTCAGTGCTTAATTAGTTAAGTACAGGAACAAATTTACCTTTTATATGTTTTGATTTCCTACCGACGAATAAATACCAGAATTATTCTGAAAATAGAATCAAGTGAACTTCTAATGATGACGTAAATATTTACGTCACTGGTGATGACGCAAATTCGTCCCCAAGGTAGACGGGGTATATGCCCTAAAATGATTCTGATGGCTAGAAAATTGGGAACGAGACATGAGAAGATTTTTGATCGTACCGCATCTATTGCACGGGTCCTCACGTCTACGATGGTATCAGTTCTCTTCTTGCTGTCAATGGCTGACCCCTGTAAGGATGTGTCTCGAGAGACGCCGAGTGTCCGCTGCTTTCAGAGCAATTTTCCGTCGCTGCTCCGAGACTTATCATCATCACTGCAGAACGAGCTTCTTGACATGATGCTATGTTATGTTACGGCCAGCTTTTGCCAACAAAAAATCTCATACCTTTCCTTATATACAGTAAGTTCTCATCTTTCCAAGTCCCCATTGTTTTATCTTCCATCTTGACATGTCTTCTCCTCCCCCCCACCCTTCTGTTTTCGTACCTTACGTTTGAATTTGGCGGTAGGAACCATGGAAGATAATAAGTGTGGAAACAACAGCCGTATAACTGATGCCAAAGCTGGATGCTTTAAAATAAAGAAAATTATCATTACTTTAACCAGGTATAATTAGAATGATCAAGTCAAGGAGGATGAAATGGCCAGGACATGTAGCACGAATGGGGGGAATAGGAATGCATATAGGATATTGGCGGAAAAGCCAGAAGGAAAGAGACCAATAGGAAGACCAAAACGTAGGTGGGTGGATAATATTAAAATTAATCTTAAAGAGAAAGGATGGGATTTGCCTGGCTCAGGATAAGGACCAGTGGAGGACTCTTGTGAACACGGTAATAAACCTTCGGGTTCAATAAAATGCTGGGAAGTTCTTGAGTAGCTTCGCAATTGGTGGCTTCTCACGAAGGGGCTCAACTCCGAGAGTGAGTGATCATTAGTTTAACAGCCAGAGCTGAGATACCTAAGTCGGTATAGAGATTATGCTACAGGCTGGACGACTAAGGAATCGGGGTTCGATTTCCAACAGGGAAAAGATATTTCTTCTTCGCAACAACCAGACTGGATCTGGGGCCCACCCAGCCTCCTATACAATGGTTTCCGAGGGCTGGTTCCCAGGGTGTAAAGCGGCAGGTGCGTGAAGCTGACCACTAATCTCTATATTGTGTTGAGGTCAAGAATGGTGGAGCTATACCTCCACTGTCACATACGTCTTCATAGATTGGTACTAAATTGAAGGCACAGGAATACCTTACTTTACCAGTGAAACGAAAATCTGCGTTAACTAAGCAGAGTATTTCTTCTAGGGTATTGCGCTGTGTAATCAGGTGTTAGTTACCGGTGTTTCGGAAGAAAATATTGCCTCTGTCTTCGAAGATTAAGCGATGCAAACAACCAGTAGGCAGTAGGGAGTGAGGTTATCACTTCGCTGTTTATGAAGGCTTCTTTCCTCTGGGTTACAACGATGTGTACTCCCATGAAAATCAACCGACCTGCCTTCACGCTGGTTTCTTGCATGACTTATTCTTATAATATGAAGATTGAAGCGGAATATTCCTCCGAAAAGTCGGTTAACTTTCAGCGGAGTACACGGCGTTATATCCCAGAAGAGAGAACTCTTCATTCAGTAGGCAAAGTAAATAATCTCATGATTTGTTTAATCCGTCTTGCAGTGCGTACACTTATCTATCTTCTTCTCTCACTCTCACTACATGTTTCGGCATAAAAATGCCATCTTCAGGTGCTACTCAATTCACGTCAAACTAGTACATTGTATGCCTTGTCTTCACTTTAAAATAACTAAAATATATGTCCATCATATATATTGACAAATGTCAATCGTAAAAATATTAAAACTGTTCAGGATTCCCGATCGCTACGTCGTATCTTATTACGCCAGTCATGCTCATCNAAGTGACAGGAGGTTGGAGAAAACTGCATAATAAGGAGCCTCATAACTTGTATTCTTCTCCAAGTAGAATTAGAATGATCAAGTCAAGGAGGATGAGGTGGGCAGGTCATGTAGCACGAATGGGGGAGACGAGGAATGCGTATAGGATATTGGTGGGAAAGCCAGAAGGAAAGAGCCCACAGGGAAGACCAAGGCGTAGGTGACTGGACAATATTAGAATGGATCTTAGAGAGATAGGATGGGATGGTATGGATTGGATAGATCTGGCTCAGGATAGGGACCAGTGGAGGGCTCTTGTGAACATGGTGATGAACCTTCGGGTACCATAAAACGCTGGGAAATTCTTGAGTAGCTGCAGAATTGGCGGCTCCTCAAGAAGGGCTCATCTCCATGAGTAAGTAAATAAGTAAGTAAGTAAGTAAGTCGCCATTTTCTTGACTGCAGTGACCAAGAGGACAAACCATTGCAACTTCATGAGAACGATTTGATTCGAAACGTTAATAGCCGTAGTTTTAATGCCTGAATATTTATTACCTTGTTTTACTGCGTCTCAGTGAATATTTGATGGAGTAACAAGAAATTCTGGGAAGAATTAGTCGCCTACGTTCCTTCGATACGACACGGACCGCACAGAAAACAACAGTAAAATATGGCAGTGAGCCCCGTGGGACTCGGAACAAAGAATGAATATGCTGGCGAGGACCAGCAGTAAATTACCTGACAGGCCGACCGAGACACACAGGCTGACAGCAGGATGACTTAATAAGTCTGCTTTCATTTTCAAAATAAGGAAAATATGCAAAAACAAAAGCAGTTGTGTTTTTCTGTATGTGTTTCGAGAGAGGTCTCCTAGTTCAGTTAGTCATGAAGTGTTCACGATATGGCACATTGTTTTAGGGTACATCATTTTTTGAGTAGACAACTTCACGGATGAAAGGCAATGAGCCCACAACGAGGTCACCGATGTGGCGTTATGAATTCTTGTTCTGTGTTGAAAATAAGCTTAAGTACCTTGTAACTAAGATTCTCACAGCAATAGAGGCTGTAGACTGGCTTACACCGGCACCCAGCCCCGTAGAAGCGTCTCCAGTATTCGAGGGGAATTATCGCTTCCATCTTCATGGTTTAGGTGTAAGCCAAGCAACAGGCAAGTCGCCTGTTTATTGTTCTGTTTCTTCTAACCTGAACACGGACGATAAGATCCTCCGAAACGTCAGTGGACTTCTCCAAATCTACCAGTTACAAACAAGAAAATCGTGCTGTTCAACCTGTAGTAATTTTTAATAATGACATAATGATCTATATCATTAGCCAATGATGACGCACCATGGAAGATATGTTCAACATGAGCACAGCGACCAGATCTTGTTGCCTTCAAATGCTTCGTGGTTTTGGCAAGCTCGAGAATTCTATTCCATTGTAACCTCCAAGTAAGAATAAACGCCGCTGCTCTGAGACGCGTGGCAGAGAAGACGTACAACCGAAGATAAAATGGCAGAAGAGAAGGAAATGATTGGTGAGGGTCAAGATATTGCTACTGGCACGGTATCCTCCCCCCCCCCCTCACTGGGACCTCTACAACCTGCTTCATCTTCCATCTCGTACGACATGTCCCATTCCAAGTAAGGGACACTCATTCTTGTCTGCCCGCCCACAGTAAGCACATAGATTCTCGAAACTGAAAGAGACGGTGCCTCGGTTGATTCTCTGCCAAAAGAGTCGAGTTTGTTGCAACAATACTCGCAATTCAAATCGATAGGTCGGAAAATTCGTAGAACGAAATTTCGTTCAAGTGAACCGCCTCTGTGGGCTAGTGGTCAGAGTTCCTGGATACAGATCCAGAGGTCTCGGGTACGATTCCCGGCGCTACTATATTTTCTGAGAAGCAGTGGCACGGTGTCCATTCAGCCTCGTGAGGATAACTGAGGAGCAAAATCAAGGAAATAGCGGCTCCGGTCTAGAAAACCGAGATTAACGGCCTTGGGGATCGGTTGCGCTGACCACGTGACATCATCTATCCGCAGAAGTTGTCACTAGCTTCGCCGACAAACAGTTGTCGCTCGGTTGGTAACGTTCGCTTACGGACTACAGGCCACGGAGTTTGTTTTTTGTTTGTTGTTTTATTGAATTTATATAATGAGACGTATACCCTCGGGTTAATCTGCCATCCGAAATCCCTCCCGAACAAAATTCAATACGTGAGAACGGAAGACGAAAAGAGGGGGGGGGGATAAAAGCAACGTTGTTTAGTCAGTCGCCCTTACGCTGGCGGCACCATAGCTCAAGCGGTTAGTCGCTGGTTTCCCACCGCAGCAGCCCGGGTTCGATCCCCGGTCTGGGCAAGTGGGATTTGTGGTGGACAAAGTGGCGCTGGGGCAGGTTTTCTCCGAGTACTTCGGTTTCCCCTGCCAATCTTCATTCCACCAATTGCTTCACAATCACCCTCATGTATCATCTGGGGCTGGTACAATAGGCCAGAAGTGGCCGCAGTACAAGGGACTTAGTCCCACCCTACTAGCATTAAAAAAAATACCCTTACGCTGTGCTCTGTTGTACACCTTGTATAAAATTTTGCTGTTTTTTAATGAACACGAACTCGTCCATCCGAAATCCCTTCCGAACAAAAACGAATACGTGCTAACGAAAGAAGGGGAAAAATTGAAAACAACTTGGTTTAGTCAGTTCGCCTTACGCTCTGCTCTGCTTCTACTGCTTGCATAAGACTGTGATGCTTTTCAACAATTTGCACATTATTTTTTATATTTTTATAGTATAATGGTGACTAGTGATTATAGAGTAATCTATGCAAGATTTGAGGCTTTCACGGCGGTGATTATGAAGAAAGCTGTCTTCTGCGATGTGGCGCCGTGTAAATGTTGTGTAAACCGACGTTTCGGAGGAACATCGCAGAAGATTCCATTGTTTATAGAGTAATCTCTTTGTGATGTTCATATGTCTCGTTTCATACAAAGACATTTGTAATTTCTGTTCCTTTCGGTCATTCTTCAATCGTTCAGGGACGTAACCTCCAATTATGACCTTGCACCTATGGGAAATCGCGATTTGCATTATGAAACTTCGTTTCATCAGTTCTCTCCAGGAACGCAAATGTCTGTAAATGCGGTGACTGCCCGTAATTTGTTCTCGGACCTAATATTTGTTCTTTGAATCTACATTCGGCCTAGAAACCAGGGAAGACCTGTCGGTATAGCGAGCAGCCTTCGGGCTAGATGATCGAATAATCGGTATTCGATTCCCGGCGGGGACAAAGGACTTTTCTTCATAGTGTCCACATCGGCTCTGAGGTCCACCCAGCCTCCTACCCAATGGGTACCGGGGGCTGATCCCTTCAGGTAAAGCGGCTGAGATGTGAAGCTGACCACCCACCTTCACCTAGTGCCGAGGCTACAATTGGTGGATCCATACCTCCACACCATACGTCTCAGTAGCGTGATGCTTAAGTAATTAAGCACACGGACAACTTTATCTGGTTCTGGCTCTACAGTCATGTACTTCTTTTATAATCGGGAAATGTATGGGTTCGAGTACCGGCTGGTGCAGTCTGTTGTATCTGACATCATTGTTCCATTCAGCTAAATATTCGCAAACTGAAATTATTGCCTTCTCGGATGTGACAGTTTGTAGTCTTACAGAAATTCACGGACATTTCGGAGGAATATACTACCTCCATTTTCAGGATGTTAATATACCAAACAAGCAACAACAGTAGCAATATTGTTAACTCGGCATATTCTTATAGGAGGTAGTGTGTTCCTCCGAATTGCCGATAAACTTCTAAATTATACGGCGTCACAGCTAATGATATAGTAATCTTCAAGGTCAGTGCGGTTACAATATGGAGGTCTCACAGGGGAATATTAATTTATAAGTGGATAGGTCAATTCTCGTGCCCCCCAATAAGTTCAATATCTCGTCTCCCAACTCATTTGCTTGTACAACATTGGATGCACACCTGTATCATGTCTGCTACCTGTCCTGTTCGTCGCAATAAATTTACAGTATGGATGTAAATGATTCATATTCACATGAGCCAGCCACTGACCTCTGTACTGAGCCAGATAAATCCAGTCCACTCTCTTTGTCTAAGGCCCATTTTGTGGGTCTACTGCCACTATATTCCCGCAGATGGAATCTTTCTCCTTCCACCGTGGGTCTGATGGACCCAGACTGACATATACATGAACACTTGCCTCTCCTTGCACTGCTCTACCCACTTTGACTCTGATGATGGAGTCAGAATGCACCTTCGAAACTTTGAAAAAACCACCCATATAAATGTAACGCAGATAATAAAAGGTAGGAAGTATAGGAGATGAGTAGGTTATAAAGGTAA